>NW_019175038.1:176755-216916 GCF_002260705.1 Seriola dumerili | reverse complement strand
TTTTACTATCTAATCTATCTATCTATCTATCTATCTATCCATCTATCTATACTTTATCATCTATCTATCTATCCATCTAATCTATCTATCCATCTATCTATCTATCTATCATCTATCTATCACTCCACTACTATCTATCCATCTTATCTATCATCTATCCATCTATCCATCATCTATCTATTCCATCTATCTGTCTATCCATCTATCTATCTATCTACTATCCATTATCCATCTATACTATTCTATCGTATCTATCTACTCATCCATCTATCTATCATCTATCCATCTACATGGTGAAAAAATGTGAACCAACCTGTTTTAAGCTCATTTGAAACTGATGATCAGAGAAACCAGCTACATTGGTTTGTCCCTCAACCAGACTCCGTCCCCTACTCCACACCAAGGTCTCCGTCTCCTGCCTGCTGTTGAGGAGGATGGGAGGAGGAGGAGGAGGAGGAGAGAGAGAGGAGGAAGGTCGCGGCCTGAAAGTCTGACACCATGTGACTGAAAGTGATTTAATAAATAAAATAGAATAATTATTATAAGTTTAACATGAAAAGCAAAAGTGACCGAGGTAATTAAAACGTTGACTTTCTGAATTAAAACCTGTAATTTTGGAAATTTTAAATTTATTACAAGTCAAAATCTTGATTTTTAAGGAAAACAATTAAATTTTAATGAAATTTTTTTTTAAGATGAAATTAAAAATGAAAAAAGTACAAATAAAAATAAACACACCATTAAAAAAATGAATTAAATGTAGAGATTTGACAGAAATCAGACTTTTGATATAAAAGAATCAGAGTCTTAGAACTGTGACTTCAAAATTCACATTTTGAACTTGGATCTTTACTTTTTGTAAATTTTAACATTTTCATCGTCTTTGTTTGTTGCCTGCGGAATGAATTCCAAATATTTTAAGTTAAAGCGTTTGCATTGACTGTACATTATAAATTTAAAATTCAAAGTGGAAATCTTTTATAAGTCAAAAAACAATTGACAATTTCATTTTTAGAAAATTTGCGAGATGAAATAAAGTGAAAAAGTAAATTAAAAAAACATAAATATGAATTATGAGATATTATGTCGAAGTTGAGATTTTAAACAGAAATCAGACTTTTGATATAAATTGTCAACAATCTTCATAATTCAAACATTTTTTACTTGGATCTTTGTAATTTTTTATCATTTCATCGTCTGTTTTTGAAGGAATAAACTTCCAAACTTTTAAGATTAAGGTTTGATTGATGTTTTCAGCAAACTAATTAATTTTGAATAAATTCCTGTTACTGCACTCAATTTTTTTTTCTTTGTTTAATGCTATGTTTCAATGTTTTCAGAAATGAATTTTTGGGTTATTTCCAAAAATAACTTCTCATTCCAAAATCATTTAAAACAGTGACATTAAAATCCAACATCAAAGCTTCATCCTCAGCCCTGTTTTCACAAAACTGTCCCACATCAGTTTTTACTATTTAATACTTTATAATCCATTGATGACTCAGGATGATTCAAGTCAAAGTCAATGTTCAGTTTTCCTGTCGATTCTCCGTCAGTTTCTGCAGTGAGTGACTTTTTCTTTTTCTCTGAATAAACTGATTTTTGACGGAATAAACTGGATTATCGGTTTATTTAAAGTGTAAAATTGTGACCAAACAGGAACGAGAATGAATAGTTTGACTTCATAAGGTTTAAATTCGTGTGTTGATGTCCTGCTGCTCTTGATTCTATGTACTTTATATATATATATATACATATATATATTTTTTTTAGTCATTTGAAGTTGTACATTTTCTGTTAAAGTGAGCTGCAACTTTAAAACAAAAATATACATTCAATATACACTGGGTAATCAGGTTTATTTTGAAAAAATTATCATCTGACATTAAAAGTAATTTCTGCAATAAATGAAAAAGTACTAAGTATTAAAAATATGAAAACATGATTTTTATTTCCAGATTTGGCCAAAATGAAGAATTTTTACTTTTATATTTTTAATTGGGGTAACTGATTTTTAATTGAAGTTTCCCTGTGATGCTCTGACAAAAGTGAAGGTGTGTGTGTGTGTGTGGTGTGTGTGCTTTTTATTCTGACATTTTTAATAAATAAAAAATTGCCTTTTGTTTTGTTGAAAATTTGTTTCCTTCATATTGTCTGATTTTAAATTCCATCACATTACCTGGCAAGTAAAACTCTATTTTTTATTTACATAAATATTTATATCATATATCAAAATAAACCCTAATTTATATTTTCATTATATATATAAAATTAATTTTTTTTAATCTAAATTATATTTAAAAAAGTATATATTATGTAATATAAAAATATATGAATTTTTAAAAATCCAAATTATATAAAAAAAGTAATAAAACATTCTTATCAGAGAAATTGACCGTAGAAATCAGCAAAACAAATTAAGGACAGAACCTTAACATGTCACCATCTTCCTAGGGTAAATGATTATGGTGCGCTTCATGTTCCTGTGGGAGTAAGGAGTTACATGCTGAATTAACCTGTTTTAATCCGGAAAATACTTCAAACAGTCAAAACAATATTTGAAAATGTAATTGCTGCCTTACAGCAGCGATTCATTTCTCTATTTCTCCCTCTAGAACCAAAGGAAACCGTGTCTGAACCCACGACGTCCAAGAAGAGTTTTATCACCTACAAGTTTTGATTCGATCAGTGTTTTCAAATGCAAGAAATGAGCATGGAGTGTAAGAAAGGGTTAAACACACAGCATCAAACTCACTTCCTGGACGTGAGTCAAAGCGCTGAATGCCCTCCTCTTCTTTCCTGCTCTCTAAAGACAGCCCAAGCTCCATCTGTTCATGTGTTATTTCCTGTGTTTCCCTCCCTCAGATCTACAGTGTGGAAGATGGGTGGAGCCAACATGTGGTGAAGTGCGAAGAGCTGACAGGCACCCGTTCAACTGCCAGAGACACATGTTGTTTAGACAGAGCTCAAACTATTCAGTTTCTTGAGAAGTGAAACTCAGACAGTCGTTGTCACAGAGAGCTGAAATGGCACAGAAAGGAGATCAAGCTGGAAATCTTGTCTTGTTCCATCTGTTCTGGATCTAATGAAAGGATCCGGTGGCTGTTCCCTGTGGACACATGCTACTTGCATGGAACTGTATTTAAAGCTGTCTGGGATGAAAGAGGATGAGAAGAGAATCCACAGCTGCCCTCAGTGTAGGCAGACCTTCACACCGCAGGCCTGTCCTGGGGAAAACACCATGTTAGCAGCTTTAGTGGAGCAGCTAAGAAGACTGGACTCCAAGCTGCTGCGCTGATCACTGGCTATGCTGGACCTGAAGACGTGGCCTGTGATGTCTGCACTGGGAGGAAACTGAAAGCTGTTAAATCCTGTCTCGGTTTGTCTGGTCTCTTACTGTGAGAATCACCTGCAGCCTCACATGATGTAGCCTCAGTTAAAAGAAACACAAGCTGGTGGAGCCCTCCGAGAAGCTCCAGCAGAACATCTGCTCTCGTCAACGATGAGGTGATGAAGATGTTTGCCGCCACCGATCAGCAGTGTATCTGTTATCTCTGCTCTTGTGGAGGAACATAAAGGCCACGACACAGTCTCAGCTGCAGCAGAAGGACTGAGAGGCAGAGAGAGCTCCAGCTGAGGCGACAAGAGATCCTGCAGAGAATCCAGGACAGACAAAAGATGTGAAGCTGCTTCAACAGGAGGTGGAGGCTCTCAACGGCTCTGCTGATGAAGCAGTGGAGGACACGAGAAAGATCTTCACTGAGGCTGATCCGTCTCATGGAGAAAAGACGCTCTGATGTGAAGCAGCAGATCAGATCCAGCAGGAAACTGAAGCCGGTCGAGTCAAAGAGCTTCAGGAGAAGTGCCAGCAAGGAGATCGCTGAGCTGAAGAGGAAAGACGCTGAGCTGAAGCAGCTCTCACACACAGAGGATCACAACCACTTTCTACACAACTACCCCTCACTGTCACCACTCAGTGACTCTACAGACTCATCCGCCATCAATGTCCGTCCTCTGAGACACTTTGAGGACGTGACAGCAGCTGTTGTCACAGCTCAGAGAGAAACTACAGGACGTCCTGACAGAGACATGGACAAACATCTACTTGACACTGACTGAAGTGGATTTTCACTGTCACAAGCAGAGCCCAGGACCAGAGGCTGGCCTTCTTAAGATATTCACAGGAAATCACACTGCGATCCAAACACAGCAAATACATGGCTGTTATTAATTGAGGGAAAAACAGAAAAGCAACAGTAATGACAGATCAACAGTCTTACCTCGCATCCAGACAGATTACTACACATCCTCAGGTCTGTCTGAGTAGAGAATTCTGACTGAACGTTGTTATCTGGGAGGTGGAGTGGAGAGAGAGGATAGTCTGTATCAGTCTCATACAAGAATATCAGCAAGAGCAGGAGGGGAATTATTTGGATCATGACAAATCTTGGTCGTTAGATTGTGATCAAAACAGATTTTCATTTAGATCAACAACAATCAACACTCCCAGTCTCAGGTCCTCGTCCTCCAGGAGTAGGAGTGTACCTGGATCACACAGCAGGTGTTCTGTCCTTCTACAGCGTCTCTGAAACCATGACTCTCCTCCAACAGAGTCCAGACCCACATTCCTCAGCCTCTCTATGCTGGACTCTCTATTTTCCCTGGGGTGATGGACACACAGCTGAGTTTTATAAGGCTCACATAGATAAAGTCCAGATTTGATTTGGTTCCTAAAGTTTATTGTGTTCTCCATCATTGTTGCTAAGAGCTGGGTTGTGTTGTTTGTTGAATCCTGATGTATTATTTCCAGGTAAGATCAGGTCCATGTAAGTCATTCAAATGAGTCTCATCTTCACCTGCGTGCAACATGAAGTTGTTTCACATAAAACATCAATGATCACAATCCAGTCGTATGATTTACATTATTCTGAAGGGAGACTTTTACTTGTGATACTCGTGTTTTTCATGTAATACTTATGTGCTTTTACTGGAAAGAAAAAAATGTCGCCTGCTGTGACTTTTTCTTGTGTCAGAGGATCTTCTCTGTTATCCACGTCTTTGACTTCAATAAAGAGTAAAAACAATGAACTAATGACAAAACGCTTCTTATTAGTAAAAAGTTTGAGAGACTCACAGTAACATTCAGTTTCAGTTAGAAACAGCTGAGGTCATGAAATCTCCATCATTAAATAAAACACTGAATGAAACTGAATAAATAGTTTTTTATTATTTTCAAAGTAACTGAATATTTTTTTACTATCTACAAATAAAGTTTTATTATATACAAATAAAGTGTATTATCTTATTATTATTAATATCATTATTATTACTAGTCTTTTATTATTATCATCATGATCATCTCTACATGTTCAGTCTTGCTGGTGAATAAATCAGTAGAATTGACACTTTCTCTTTTCTGTTCATCACCTCAGTGGTTCCACTGTATTTAAAGAACTGGGATCACTTCTCAGCTGAAACCCATATTAATATCAAATACAAAACATGAAACGGGACTTTATTCCAGATTTGGTGTAAATGAATAATTTTTTACTTTTATATTTTTGATTGTGTAACTTATTTTTATTGAAGTTTTCCTGTGATGCTCGACAGTGGTGTGTGTGTGTGTGTGTGTGTGATTTTTTTTAAAAATAAATGCTGTTGGTGAATATTTAGTTTTGTTTTCTTCATATTGGTCTGATTTTTAAATTCCTTCACATTTACCGTGCAAGTGAAAACTATTTTTTTTTATTTACATAAATATTTATATCTTATATCAAATAAATAACAGCTTTATGTTATTTATATTTATATTATATATTCTATAAAAATATGTATACATTTTTTAATCTAAATTATATTTAAAAAGTATTAAGATATTTATAAAATATTTTAAATCAAAAGATATAAAAATAATTAATATATTTGTTATATAAACAAATAATTTATAAAAAATATATTTTGAAAAATTATATGTATAATAAATACACACAGACACATGAAATCACAAAAATCAATGGATCAATACATTTGAAATAAAACAAGTCCAAATGTCAAAGTCCATAATATTTCTCTTTATTACCATTATTAATATTATCATAGATATTATTCAAAATTATGTTTCTTAATAAGATAAAAGAAAGCAAAATGCACAACACTGGACGTCATTCAGCGTCTCTTTGTTTCTATATAAAAACAGATATGAACATGGAGAATGATTAGAGGCACACGTTCAGAGAATTAAAGTGCAGCATCAGCAAATGTTCTGCATCATGTACACAGAGGGGGGGCGGGGTGGGGTGGGGGTGGGGGCGGGGGTGGGGGGTCTGACTGCATCAGTTACTCTTCTTTTCTAGTTAATCATCATCAGCTAAAATCAAAGAAGCTCTTCTCAGTAAATGTAAAGATTCATCACTCAGTGACGGACATAGAAAAACACTTTGTAAAAGCTTAACAACACGTCTGACTGAGTTTCATTCATCACCATGGTAACAGCTGATTTTCTGGTGCTCGTGTTGTTGCCTTCACGTCCACCGGAAAGTTTAACTCTCCACCTCATCTTCTCGAAGCTCAACACTCAAATCTACATCAGTTGGACACACGTTGTTTCAGCAACCGACACGAGAAACCACTCGAGTTTTTAGTTACATATAATAAAGACGGTTTTCAATAGAAGACGTCAAATGTTAAATGTTGTTTAAACGAAATAAATGACATTAAAGTGGAAAGATTATTATGGTAATGAGGAACTTTCTGATCAAAGAAAAACAAACAAAACAAATTGCTGTGAAATCTTTAGTAATGACTAAAAAGAGTTTTGTGAGGTCACACTGACCTTGACCTTTGACCTTTAACCACCAAAGTCTAATCAGTTCATCCTTGAGTCCTGGTGAATGTTTGCGCCAAATTTGAAGAAGTTCTGTCGAGGTGTTACGAGACATCACGTCCACGACAATGAGACGGACGACCTGAAAACAAAATGTCTTGGTTCTTGAACCTTAACACGTAAAATAATCACATTTTCTCCACGATCAGATCAATAATTCAAACTGATCAACTTCATATTTTTAAACCAGAACCTTCAGTATTTGGATCAAGCAGCTTGTGTCAGATTCAGTTTCTACAGCTGTGATTTCACTGGGTGTCAGTCACATATTAAATCAATATTTAGATGAATGAATCTGATCAGACTCAGCTGATAATCAATATTACAAGGACCGGGATTGGAAGCTAAAAAGTCCAGTGAGACGTGAAAGCAGCATCGGGACCAGAGTCCCGGAGCTGGACAGGAGGAGGACGAGCTCAGTCCAGTATCACAACAGACAGGATACAAGTTCATAACAACGTGGTGCATTCTGGGACATTCAGTAACAACTGCGCAGGGTTTCAGACTGTAGAAAAATATACTGTAGGTCCATCTGTCTTTGTTTGACATCTTCAGAGAGAGAGAGAGAGAGAGAGAGAGAGAGAGAAACCAAACAGGAAACAGGAAGTGAAGTCTGAGCGGAGTCGAGGAGATGAAGAGTAAATCTGAATCCAGAGTCTGGAGGAAAACGACCTGCTGCTGCGTTCAAGGACAAATCTGCTGTGGTTTGTTACATGATTGTGCTTCATGAAGCTACACACCATCATCTTCCTCCTCCTCATCATCATCAGGACACTCAGGTGTTTCTGTAACCGTGACAACATTAATGCTGCGTTCATGTTAAAGCTGACATCGTCTCACATGAACCTGTAACAGCCACCAGGGGGCAGACACGAGCCAGCTCCCCCCATCAGAAGCTTCTATTTCCCCACACGCGTACGGTGGCCGACGAGGGCCAAAACACGTCCATCAGGAGAAACGAGCTGCCGATTCACAAGCGATGCAGATTCAAACACGGCTACGAAACAAATACAAGAACGGAAACAACAAGCGGCAGGAAGTCGAAACAAAAACATGAACAAACACGCTGCGGATACAGAAACGATGAACTACTGGAGATCCTGCCGCCGCCACTCAAACTAGTTCCAGGTCACATCCGTTTATCCAGAGTCATAAAATATCAACCACTGGTGGGAAATTTTGTCTTGAGTTATGGCTAAAAAGTGTTTTGTGAGGTAACTGTGACCTTTGACCAATGGAAGTCCTCCAGGCCTCTAGAGGGAGCTCTAAGAAGATCGCCTTAAGCATTAGCTTTGACCCTAGAGGCCAGACCTGACCTTTGACCTCTTACCCTGGACCTAATGCGTGAGTATGAGGGAAGAGAGGCGGCGACATAAAAAGGGTTTGTGTTCTTTTCCACATTTGTAGTTTTTCCAGTATTATAAAGAGCAACAGAAAACGTAGCAGGCGTTAGCGTTAGCTCATATCCAGTGTGCGGGTGTTCCTCTGAGAGCTCCCCCTGGAGGCCTGGAGCTCTGGCCTTGTGTCGTCTGGATCTGCACAATCTTTTCTGTTGCATTCGTTTGAGGTTCATGTGTTTCAGTGTGTTCACACTTACAGAGTGCTTCATGTTTTTCTTTTTCCTCCCCGCAGCTCATTGTTTCCGTTCTTGTATTTGTTTTGTATTTTCATGTGTTTTTGAATCTTTTTGAATCTCGTTTCTCCTGGCGGAAGCGTTTTTGTCCCTTGACGGCCACCGTACACGTCGGATATCACTTGAATGCAACATTTGTCCCATTTCCAATAATTTGGACTGAGTGACAGATGTGAGGATGAACCAACATCTGCAGCTGCAGCGTTACAGTAACAGACAGAAGCTCAGTGATGGGTTTATGAGCAGAAGTTCCCGACAGCATCTCGTCAGCGTCTGATCCTTTCAGACTGTAACGTGCGGAAATGTGATGTTAGCATGTTTTAGCTCAGCAGCTACAGATCTCATGTTGTGTCCCTGCACATCAGAGGATTCCTCTTTTTGGAATGTGGCGGTTTGACCTCTTTAAAACTTTAAAACAAAAAGGCCAAAGGTCAGAGAAGAAAAACTAAATGGCACAGTTTGGTTCTTCACACCTGCCGATCGAGCGTTCACTGCACAGGTGAAGATCAGACCACAACACATGTTCAAACTACATCAGTAACTCGGAGCGCTTCATTTGCCTGACGTGGAGTGGCAGGCGGGTGGGGAGGAGGAGGAGGGGGGGAGACTTTCAGATCAAACGGCCTGAAAATAAGTGACAGGCTGAACACACTTCAAGTATTTAAACACAAGAAGAAGAGACGAGGGGACGTCGACTGAGCTGATACTGAAACTGATAAATCAAAAGTACGGAGGCCTGGAGGAGTCAGCTGCGTACGACTGATTCTGATCTTGAGATATATTCATGAACTTGTCTGTTAAAAACCAACAGATCCGTTCAATATAATCCGCAGGATAAACTTTGACAACACTGCAGATAAAAACCTAAACCTGACCTGCTACTGCCCTCTACAGGGGGAAGAGGGCAAAACATATCTGATGATGTTAAATCAAGAGCCCAAATCACTAAAGTGAGAAGCCGAATCACAAAAACAAAGAGCTGAGTTACTGAAGCGGGAGCCTGAATTTAAAAATCAAGATCTTTAATGATGAAAATCTGGAGCCTGAACGACTGAAATGAGCTTTTTAACCCAGAGCAGAATCTTTTTAATTCAGAGGCTGAATTAAAAAGCCAGAGCTGTAAACAACAAAACCTGGAGGTGAAATGACTGAACACCTTTTTGACTCCTCCCAGCCTCCGTACTAACACCTGAAAACACTTCAAACTGCTTCAATTCACTTTCTAAACACGTCGTTATTTCTGTTTTCTCCCAGCAGGAGAGGCCGATGATGTCACAGCCAGGCAAGAGCTTGCACGTGCTCAGTCGAACTGCTGTGCGGCTGTTGTCATAGTAACGGTTACCCGCCAAGAGCCAAGAAATCCAGCATGTGAACACTCACACACACACACACACACACACACACAACAGTGGCAACAGAAGTCAAACACACCTGGACCTTGGGCCCACACCGCCCACTGCAGGTGACCACCTCCTCTCCCAGGAGGTGATGACATCATCGTCCTCTCCCAGGAGGTGATGACATCATCGTCCTCTCCTTGTTTCTGCGTCCTGGTGAAAAGTTTCAGTTTGAAAACAACAGTCTGTAGTTTTGAGACATTTGGTCTCAGCTGTGCAGTGAATCCAACACACCCCCACCCCCACCTCCACCAGTGGTCCTGTACAGAGAGGGGCATCTGATCTCCTGAACTCTGCAGCCCTGACGGGTGGAGTTAGGAACAGCAGACTCACACAGAGGGAAGTTCAGGCGGCAACCAGACTGACGGCTCTGAGAAACGTTCCACACGACGACAGCCAGGAAAACATTCCTGAAAATACGAGAATGAAGTCGTAATATTATGAGAATGAAGTTTTTATTTCACAAATAAGGAGAAACTTCATCTTTTGGCTCATCATCATCATCATCATCATCATCAAGAAACTGAGTCTTGGTTGCTTGTAATATTCCTTAAGAAAGAAAAGATTGTGTGTGTTTTTCTTGAAATATTACGACTTTATTCTCCATCTTTCAGATGTTTCCCCTCAGCGTGGCCCTGACACTCCGTCGTTAAACACAGACCGCTGCTCATTAAAAAATCTAAACAAACACTAATGATATGTTTCCACACGAGTACGGCCCCGTCACTGTGTCTACGCCACATGGGGGGGGGCACCACTACTGGGTGATGACCTGGTGTTGGAGTGTGTGTTCATCTGCTGATTATTTTCTTCATTCATCATTAATCATTTATTTGTAATAATAAAGTTAAAGAAAAGAAAGAAGGAGCTGAATATTTGGCATCTTTGCTTGAAAAACGACTGAAATAATTAACAGATTATCAAATTAGTTGATGATTCATTTCCTGACTAATTGCTGCAGCTGTGATGTGAATCATGCACCTGATGCTCCTCCCTGTCACACCTGTCCCTCTATTCTGATGTCTGGTCAAACATACGGGAGAAACCCCGAGAGTTTCTGTCTGAGTGAAGTTCAATCTGATCTAAAGATGATGTTTCAGCGGGAAAACACCAACAGCCGCCTGTAGTAAGATGTTTCTCTCCTTCAGTGATCAACGACCTCATCACACTTTTAAATTAAGAGTTTTGGTTATTTCAACATTTGAAAATGTTTCCAAGTTTCAGGTTCATCTGCTCTTACTCTGACCGGACCGGACCGGACCAGTCCAGACCGGTTCAGTCCAGACCAGTTCAGTCCGGTCTAGACCGGTTCAGTCCAGACCAGGTTCTGGTTTTTCTCTGACTTGTGTTCATTCTGAGTTTCATGGCGACAGACTCATGAATGGTTCAAAGCCCTTTGGTCGTACCTGCCCGAGCTCACCTGGGCAAGGAGCTGAAAATGGCTTTAGGTATAAACAATGGTGGAAGTTGATCTAAAGTAGAAGAATGGCTTCTTTATATTAATAATGTAAATGTTGTGTGTTGCTGCGTTAACTCTGGTTCAGATTTCTGCAAAGACAAGAAAAAGGTGGAAGTCTGAACCAGAAGCAGCAGCTGCTCCTTTAATATTTTAACTACAAACAAACTCCATCTAAACTTTTATTAAGACGAAGCTTGTGCAGCTAAAAGAAAACGAGGCTGTGAATCTGTCATGTAAATCAGAAGAACATCAGCTCGTCAGCGTGGTTGCCGTCTAACGTCACCTGACTCTGGATGTGAGGAAACAAAAGAAAAATGAAAAAAATAAAAGCTGAAATCGGTTTGTTTTAAAAGGGGCGGGACTTGCAGAGTAGAGCTCAGGCCTCAGCGCCGCGATTTGCCGGGCCGGCTGTCAGTCACATGCTGCTGTCCTGCAGGAGCGGCTCGATGTCCTCCGCGTCGCTGGTGGGCGTGGCCAGAGGGCTGGCGTTCTGAGCGTGCGCAGCAGCGCCGCCGCTGGACTTGCGGGCGGAGCAGGTCTTGACGTCGGCCAGCCGGTGGTGCTCGGGGATGAAGATGGCGACAATGAGAGCGAATACAACGGCGCACGCTCCGAACAGGAAGGGAGGGCCGGGGATGACGGACTTCTACGGACACAGAGACACATCATTATACAGCAGGTAAAAATATAAACACTTTTATTTTGAAATATCAAAGACCCAGGGATCGGCTTCAAATTGAACCCTGATTAAAAACTACGTTCAGATGAACAGACTCTGTGACGCTGACTCGCTGCTCAAACAGGAAACAAACAACAAACATGGCGTTTCATGAGGAGGCGATGATTTTACATTTTTAATTCTCGTAATATTACGACTTTTTCCCCTGAAATTTCAGATTTCTCTTTTTTGACCTGAAGACTCTGTGATAAGTCAGTAAACAGCCTGTTGGTCATTTTACCATCTACAACACTTAAACTTCCTGGTCCTGATCGTCCAATCAGCACGGCTCTGTTCGCTACACTCCATCCATCCATTTCTATCGATTATCTTAGTTTACTGGTAGTGAAGTGTAAGAGCGCCCTCTGCTGGACCACAGCACAAACTACTTCAAACATCTGCTGCTTCCAGACATTTCCAACATTTCAAACGTCAGTAAAGTTTAAATATTTCATCTTTTCCCACCTCAGAACAAATGCTTGCTTTTTGATAAAGTGTCTGAAACAGAACGAGTGGAGAACAAACGTCTGAAAAAACAAAACAAGAAATTAAAATCCATGATCCAAAACCTCCCCATCATTTCTCCTCTTCTGGTTCTGTGATAACTTCCTGTGGACGTGAATAACAAAACTCCAGCATGTCAGAAACTTCACTCTTCATTTGTGTGGATTCACGTTTTGCTCCTGAAACCATCTCGGCTGCAAATGCTGGACTGGAGCGGCAGCAGTGGTGCATCATGGGAAACAACAACAACAAGAGTGGCTGCTGGGGAAGACCCAGTATTTGAGCTCCACTCTCTCTGACTCTGTTTTAAAAGTTTCTGTATAAATGATCCTGTAAAAGAATGTGTGTGTGTTTATACGTGTGTGTACCTCTGTGTTCTGCGTGGGTCTTCCCGCCATCGGCCCCATGTCGTTCAGCTCCACGTTGAAGAGGAAGAAGATGAAGCCGTAGAGACACGGACCCAGACCGTTACACAGACCTCTGATCCCGGTGATCATCCCCTGAACCACACCTGGACACACACACCATGTGTTAGAGGGCTCCTCCTCCCCTCACACACTCAGTCACTCAGTCAGTCAGTCAGTCAGTCAGTCAGTCAGACAGACAGACAGACAGACAGACAGACAGACAGGGGTACTCACCTTGCTGGTCAGGTGACGCGCTGTGTGACACCAGAGCAGAGACTGCTGGGAAGGTGATGGAGGACATGGCTGCTACAGTTCCTGCTGCCCACATCATCCTGACGAGGACAAAGACAACAAACAAACATTAATGTGTCCGCAGACGTTTAAATAAAGTTTTCTTACAGAGTTTAGGTTTTCAGAAATTCAATAACCTTGATATTAACAAAGCAGATTATCAATATTATTATTATCTATTAGTGCTGCTGTGATTAGTCGCCATAATGGACGACAACAGATCGTTTCCCACACATTGATTTATTTGTGGCGCTCAGTCACTATTAAGCTCCATATATGTGTTTTGTATTAATCATTTAGGTCGCTCAGTCCTCTGCTCGCTCTGCTAACTGAACTGATAACTGAGGACGACTGGAGCAGACGACGACTAGCGCTGAACGTTACTGTGACTGCAACAACAAGTAAAAGAACCGTAAGAACTTTATCCAAACACCGGTTCTTAATGTCTTTGGTCCTTGTAGCTGATAAATACTCTCATGAAGTCGCTGCTGCTGCTGCCTCAGAAGTTACACTGAATTAAGTGTTAGAGAAAATGTTCACACCTGAGTCTGGACTTATTGATCATGTCATTTAGATTTTCTGGAGGAAAATGAATCGTTTTGATTAATTGTCTATTTGATAAAATAGTCCATAGATTAGTGGTTTGACAAAAGTCATTAGTGGGAGCCGTACTATATGTTATCGTCTTCAAATGTGAATGAACGGCCGAGTTTAATGTTGTGGCCTCCTGAGAGACAGGCAGGTTATCAATACTTATCATTTTATAAATCAAATATCTATAATGTGAGAAATGACCCAAATAAATTGTCACAAACTGAAGCTGATGGCGACGGCGTCGGCGGCTGGACTCACCAGGGCTCGGAGCCGAAGCCGTACCAGGCCAGCTGGAAGAGCTGAAAGCCCAGACCCAGAAGAACCGTGTTCTTGTTCCCGATGGTCCTCATCAAAACACTGAGGAGGAGAGTCTGACACAGAGAGAAGATGATGGTGGTGATGATGATGATGATGGTGGTACAGGACTAGAGTCACAGATTCACAACACAATCTGAACATTATTTCATCTTCTAACTGTGAGACACACATCTCACATCTGAGCAGCAGTGTCTTTAACACGCGACTGAGAGAGATCCTGAACGCATCACTGATTTTACACCACACTGTCAATCAACAGACTGTACCTTCATCACATCCTCATCATCATCAGACATTGATGATTTAACAGCTGCGTCATGTGAAAGCTTCTATTGAGATAAATCAATTGATCAATGTGTGTTTTCATATTATCAATAATATCAATAATGTGAAGTAATATTGATTCCTCCAGGACCAGGTGGTTAAGAAGCTCCTGCAGCTGGTTGCTTCAGTACCTGAGCGACTATAGAGAGGATTCCCACCATGGCGATGAAGGCGGCGATGGCTGCAGGAGAAAACTCGATCACCTGACACACAAAGAGACAGAAACAAAAGTGAACACAAGACTTCACAGAGAAACACCTTTAACATCATGTTTGATTGAGAGGAAATGATTCAAAACAGGTTGTAAACCCGGATGACTGAAGAGTGTGTTTAGGTGGAATCACAGTCCACGATCTCAATCTCGACCCGACTTCTGTTTCTGTTTTATTGTGAAAATCCTGACCGGAAGTTGTGTGCGTTTGTGCAATTTCCTCCAAAAACGGCTCGGGCTACTGTCAAAGCTCTGTTGTTCTGATCTCTGAAATCATCTGGATCTTTGCACTTTGACCTCGTTGTAAAAATGTTTAATTTTCCAGCCATATTTAAAAAAAATCAAACTTAAAACCCAAAATGAAGAAGTCCGAGGCAGTTCATCCGATTCTCATGAAATTTAGGTCTAAATCATCTAGTTAGTAAACGGTGAGGCCTCAGTGATATTAATTATCTTGTTGTGATTTGTACTGTATGCACATTTTCTTTTTTGCTCAGTGTTGGATTCAAAGTCACCAAATGATCCGATGATTCTCCTGAAACCAGCAGAATGACGTGTGATTTTCTTCAGGACTTTCACACCAAAGTCCTGCTTCAGCAAAACTTCAAGAGTAATTCTTACATGTGGTGTTTAAAGGCTTGTGAGCTGCTTGGACCTGGATAGCTATAATTATTCTTGGTTTGAGTTGTAATTGTTTGGATGGTGTGAACGCTGTATTAGAGACATTTTCTGTGTGGAATAAAACATTCTTATTAGAGATTGACGTAGAAATCAGCAAAACAAATAAGGACAGAACTTAACATGTCACCAGCTTCCTAGGTAAATGATATGGTGCGTTCATGTCCTGTGGGAGTAAGAGTTACATTCTGAATTTAACCTGTTTTAATCCGAAAATACTTCAAACAGTCAAAACAATATTTGAAAATGTAATTGCTGCTACAGCAGCGATTCATTTCTCTATTCTCCCTCTAAACCAAGGAACCGTGTCTGAACCCAGACGTCTCAAGAAGAGTTTATCACCTACAAGTTGATCAGTCTTTTCAAATGAGAAATGAGCTGGAGTGTAGAAAAGGGTTAAACACACAGCATCAAACCACTTCCTGGACTGAGTCAAAGCCTGATGTCCCTCCCTCTTCTTCCTTCTTCAGTTCTGAGGAAGTGAAACTCAGACAGTCGTTGTCACCGAGAGCTGAAATGGCACAGAAAGGAGATCAGCTGGAAATCTTGTCTTGTTCCATCTGTCTGGATCTACTGAAGGATCCGGTGGCTGTTCCCTGTGGACACAGCTACTGCATGAACTGTATTAAAAGCTTCTGGGATGAAGAGGATGAGAAGAGAATCCACAGCTGCCCTCAGTGTAGGCAGACCTTCACACCGAGGCCTGTCCTGGGGAAAAACACCATGTTAGCAGCTTTAGTGGAGCAGCTGAAGAAGACTGGACTCCAAGCTGCTGCTGCTGATCACTGCTATGCTGGACCTGAAGACGTGGCCTGTGATGTCTGCACTGGGAGGAAACTGAAAGCTGTTAAATCCTGTCTGGTTTGTCTGGTCTCTTACTGTGAGAATCACCTGCAGCCTCATCATGATGTAGCTCAGTTAAAGAAACACAAGCTGGTGGAGCCCTCCGAGAAGCTCCAGCAGAACATCTGCTCTCGTCACGATGAGGTGATGAAGATGTTCTGCCGCACCGATCAGCAGTGTATCTGTTATCTCTGCTCTGTGGATGAACATAAAGGCCACGACACAGTCTCAGCTGCAGCAGAAAGGACTGAGAGGCAGAGAGAGCTCCAGCTGAGGCGACAAGAGATCCAGCAGAGAATCCAGGACAGACAGAAAGATGTGAAGCTGCTTCAACAGGAGGTGGAGGCTCTCAACGGCTCTGCTGATGAAGCAGTGGAGGACAGCGAGAAGATCTTCACTGAGCTGATCCGTCTCATGGAGAAAAGACGCTCTGATGTGAAGCAGCAGATCAGATCCCAGCAGGAAACTGAAGCCGGTCGAGTCAAAGAGCTTCAGGAGAAGCTGCAGCAGGAGATCGCTGAGCTGAAGAGGAAAGACGCTGAGCTGAAGCAGCTCTCACACACAGAGGATCACAACCACTTTCTACACAACTACCCCTCACTGTCACCACTCAGTGACTCTACAGACTCATCCGCCATCAATGTCCGTCCTCTGAGACACTTTGAGGACGTGACAGCAGCTGTGTCACAGCTCAGAGAGAAACTACAGGACGTCCTGACAGAGACATGGACAAACATCTCACTGACACTGACTGAAGTGGATGTTTTACTGTCACAACCAGAGCCCAAGACCAGAGCTGACTTCTTAAGATATTCACAGGAAATCACACTGGATCCAAACACAGCAAATACACGTCTGTTATTATCTGAGGGAAACAGAAAAGCAACAGTAATGAGTCAACAACAGTCTTATCCTGATCATCCAGACAGATTCACTTCATATCCTCAGGTCCTGAGTAGAGAGAGTCTGACTGGACGTTGTTACTGGGAGGTGGAGTGGAGAGGAGGAGGAGTTTTTGTATCAGTCTCATACAAGAATATCAGCAGAGCAGGGGGGGGAACTTTATTTGGATATAATGACAAATCTTGGTCGTTAGATTGTGATCAAAACAGTTTTTCATTTAGATTCAACAGCATCATCACTCCAGTCTCAGGTCCTCTGTCCTCCAGAGTAGGAGTGTACCTGGATCACACAGCAGGTGTTCTGTCCTTCTACAGCGTCTCTGAAACCATGACTCTCCTCCACAGAGTCCAGACCACATTCCCTCAGCCTCTCTATGCTGGACTCTGTCTTTACTGGGGTGATGGAGGCACAGCTGAGTTTTATAAGCTCACATAGATAAAAGTCCAGATTTGTATTTGGTTCCTAAAGTTATTGTGTCTCCATCATTGTTGCTAAGAGCTGGTTGTTGTGTTTGTGCGCGGCACAGAGATCACCTGTCAATCAAACATCACGGGTGGTGCTTTGAGCTCTTCTCATTTCTTGTGGTGTCGATGTAGGAGTGACTTTAGGCCGATCTGGAGCCATGGAGGATATCACTGCTCATGATGATGTTAGTTTCTCCTGAACTCACATTTCTCCACATGAGAACACAAACTTCTCTGAGCTCTGAGTGTTTGTTGGATGTTTGTGTTGATGTGTTTGTATGTTGTTGTTTGGGTCTGAACAGAGAAATCACCAGACCTTCCTTTATCACAGATGTTTTGTTCTCACTGTGTAAAGACAGAAATCTAGAATTACATTTACATTCGTGTGTTTGTCAGATCAGATGTTGTTGTTGTTCAAATCCACTCACAATAAGGTCTATGAGGTTTGATCAAAGTGTCATTATCATGATAATAATCAATGAGGAGATGATTCATTATTTTCTTTTCCCTCTCTGAGATTCATGTGAAACAAACTGATTGTGTGGATGAAGTGAATCTGTTCATGGAAACACTCAATAAAGCCGTTCTTCCTAAAGAATAAATCAAATATTTCCTTCTGTCTTCATTCCAGGATCTGACTCAAAGCTGACGGAGGAAATGTGAAACTAATTTAAGAGTTCATGTTGAGAACAGAAGAACATCTGTCAGTCAGTCTCTGTCCTTTCAGCTTCCTTCACTACGACAGCTTCGGCACAGAGGAATGAGCAATTTTCTTTCACTTGATGCATTTTTAAAACCAAGATTTTGTTTCTGTGCTCAGTCAATAAACAGAGTCTAGAATACAGGAAGTGAAATATGTTGAAGTCACCAACAAATGGAAAATGTGCAGATTCTGTCTGTTCATTCTATTCTCTCTATTTTCATGTTGGTGAATCACAATTCAAAAAGTCAGAAACTTTAACCTGCAGATGCATTATTTATGATTTTTATGACACTAATACTGTCGGCACCGCTGCGCTCTGAAAACCATTACTTCTAATCGCTTGCGCCGCACCTGGACGCACCTGCTGTCCAGCGAGCCATTGCAGCCAATTGAAACACAGCAACCGAAATACGGCACAAAACGAAAATGGAGGAGAAACCGATCCTTTGTGTCTCTGAAATATAAGCCATCTCTTGGCGACAGATTTCTACCCAGGTATGTCAGGTGTGTTTTAAGATGTCCGTGGTTGTAACAGTCTGTGGCGGGTTGTAGGTCGGCACTATGTGTGAATGTAGCGCTAACGCTTTCCTCTGAGCACAGGAAAGATGCGTCTTTCAGCAACTGAACACACCGGAGGCTTCCTGCAGTGCGGATGTGTCCGCTCATATACAGTCTATGGTCCCGCTACAAGTTTTGAAAACTCCGCCCATTTTTGCTCTGTCCTCCGCGATTTAAGCGGACAGCGCTCTGAACCGAGCGGCGAGCGCAGCGCAGCATAAGAAACGATACTGGAGCTGGTTTCACCGGTGTTTGAATTCCCCGGATTTAAACAGAGACGATGTCGGAGCCACATCAACGTCTGATTACCTGCTCTAGTTTTTTTGACAGTAGTTACTTGAAGTCGCTTTAAGCTTTAAGATCTGTTTTTCTGCGTGATGAGCTGGTAAACGCCTCACCACCTCCACCGATCGTTGACAAGTGGAGACGTGGTTTTAAGGTGAAGGTTAGAATCAATTTAAGGGTTAATATCTAGGGATTGTGTGTGTGTGTGTGTGTGTGTGTTACCTGTCTCAGGTAGAGGAAGAAGCTGGAGTACTGTCCGGCCTCAGGCAGGTAGGAGAGGAACACTGTGACGCAGATCAGCAGCACCGTGGTGTCTTTCCCCACACGACGCAGAGACTGAACACACAACACCAGCAGCTGTCAGCGCAATCTACCCATATGACTGTCAGTCAGTCAGTCAGTCAGTCAATCAATCAATCAATCATTTGGCAGACAGAGTACCTGGTGGGAATCCTGTCATCTTATTATTAACACACCAAACAATCAAGATATGAATGTTTATTTTTCTTCTTAATATATTATATATTATATATATTAACCCTCTGAGACCCACAATAAGACTTTTCCTTTTTTTCATTCCTTTGTGTTTTTCCTAATAAAAGCACAGATTCAGAATCAGCTCAACCTCAGCTAAAAAACTAACCTTTGCATTATTTTATAGATAAAAGTTGATAAAGAAAGAAATATAGAAATAATACATAAAGAAAACTTCCACACAGACAGTGACACACGTGTGTTTTTAGTCTTCTAGACGTGATTTTAAGTTTCTATCTTCATCTGATCATGAGTCATTCTCATTCTTTGGAGCAGCATTTATGAAAAGCCTCTTCTGCTCTAAACATATGATTGGTCACATCCCTCTGTCTTATTCACAGTATAAGGACATGTTTTAATATCTTATCTTTATATTCTACTTCTCTAGTCTTTGCCGAGGAAGTAATTCTAACTGATTTCTCCCTGGGGATCAATAAAGTATTCTGATTGTAAATGAGGGCTCTTCGTAAATATATTCATACATATATTTTTCTATGAGTCCAGCTGTTTCACTGTTGTCGTTCATCATGTGTTCACACAGCAGCTGCCACATGAGTCAGAGCTGTTATTAACACATTAACAAAGAGTCTGTTAGACACAGTTATTAAAGGTTTATACACAGACACAAGAGAGGCTAAAAAAAACTCAGTCAAGTGTCGACCTTCACAGAACAAACTGGGTATTGAACGGACAGATTTAAAATGTGCAGTGTTGGTATAATGTTGTTTTCTCCTTTGACTTACTGTGTGACAGAGAGCTGGTTAAAAACAAGCTATATGTGACCTCTGACCTCGTGCTGTCACACTGTGGTGTTTCAGTCTCTGAACTCACAGCGAAGGGGTCGGCTTGCTCCCAGGAGATGGGGAAGCCCCAGGACGTCAGCCTCATCTTGTCCGGCAGAGACTCGGGGACGACGAAGAACACGAAGGCGATGTCGGCCACCGCGATCACCGTGGCGACCAGGACCACCAGGCTGTCGTCGTAGCGGGTCGACAGGTAGGCTCCGATGGCCGGGCTCGTCACCAAGCTGGCCGCGAAGGTCGCCGACACCTGAGGAGACACAGAACACACGGAGTGAGAGGAGGAGAGAGTGTGGGACCAGAACCATGAGGAGGAACCGGATCTGGAGACTCGCAGGGATGAAGGTGAGGAAAATGTCTGTGGCTGTAATGTGTTGGGGGGGGGGGGGGGGATGGATGGATGGACTGTGGCTCACATCATGACTCGTTTCAGAAAGACAGGAACACCAAATCTCACAGTTTCCACATGTGCCGGTTCACTGCAGAGCTTTTTCTAAGAAGTGCAGTCACATTCATTATTGAGCTGACACTTCACTGAGACACACACACACACACACACACACACACACACACACACACACACACACACACACACACACACACTAGAAAGTCGTCATACCATGTGAAAATCTTAACCTTTTGCCAGATTACACCCTGGAAATTAAAATTAAAACTTTTTGAGCTGTATATTCACATTATAACCCTCATAATCAAAGTGAAAATAACATCTTAAAAATTCTGGACAAGGTATTAAAAACTTTTCTAACCCCGATATCCTAGTTTTGCATTTCTTAATATTTTTCAGAGCTGTCGCCTTTTTTGTCATTTGATGCTGTAAAAAGGAAAATTAGTAAACGAATCTGGAACATGTCTTTTTTTTTTTTTTTTTAAATAGGTTTTGATTTCAACTCGTACTCGTTTCGAATGGGTATAATGATTTTCTATAGTATATATATATATAAAAGATGCAATATTCTTGCTATGCGACAGTTAAGAATATTTTCCATAGACATATAATTCTCTACTTCCGAATCTAAAACTTTAAGCCGTAAACTCGTTTGTAGGTAGAAGTGCTGACTGATGAATCAGATTTCAATCGTCATGGCGATATGAACATGTGCAATAAAAACATCGCAAAAGACTGAAATGCAATGAATTAGAAAAAGAAAAAGATTTAAATTTGCATGCGCCACTGTGTTCTCAAGGTGCAGCACCTGAGCCAAATGAACCAGAACTTCACTTCATACAAAACTCTGCTGGAAAAAGAGAGTGTGTGTGTGTGTGTGTGTGTGTGTGTGATGATTCTGAAACTGAGACTGAAACTGTGACACAAACTGCCACCATCTCATGTCGTGACAGAAAACAGGACTTCAGTTTTAAACCGGTGTTTAACCATCAGACGGGGGTGAAAATCAGACGAGGGGAAACACCGAGCAAACACCCACAGCAGGAGGTCAGAGCTCAGAAAGCTTGTGTGTGTAAATATGTGATAAATGAACATGTATGTATTGTATTTCTTTGTTCCCTCTCGTCTGAGCCTCAACATGAACCACAGATGACTCAGAGCTTCCTGACCGGCCCGTGACACCGATTCTCTGCTCATCTATAATGGCAGGAAACAACAAGAGCCAGCTCTGTGAGCACAGAGCAGCACCTCCATTATACACACACACAATACACTATTACTGTAAGTACATGGTGTGCAGTGCTGCTCCATTATGTCCACATAATTACTGAGCATTTAGTCAGGAATCAGAGCTGGGAGGCTTCAACTCCAGCTCTGACTCTGTAGCTTCAGAACCTGGGAGGATGTGGTCTCTTTGGTTTCGGTGTCGCTCTGAGACAAAGCGGCAGTCACCTCCGACAGAACCGGTTGAGTGATCAGAGCCCGTATTCACAAAACATCTTAAGGCTACAAGAAGCTGAACTTGCCGATTGAGGAGAAACTCCGTCCTGACTTTAGGACTCCTTATTTTTTTTGACTAAGAGTAATTCACAGAGTCACTTAGCGCTAAAAGCAGCTCCCAAGTCTGGGAGAAGTTAGAAGTCGAGGCGAGGACTCCTAACTCACTAAGACCAAATCACAAAGAATCGTTAAAGGTTTTGGAAACTTTGAATTAGCTAATCGATTAGCTCAGTCATTTAGCTTCTTCATTTAGCCTCTCCGTGACACTCTGGGCCTTAAGTGCTGGAAAAACCAGTGTCGTGGAGAGGCTAACAGGAGAAGCTAAATGATCAAGCTAATCAATAAGCTAATAGGAAAAGCAGCTGGAAAAAGATGGATTAATCGTTCATTTATAAATTCCTGTTTTTAATGTCTGTTAAAATATGAAATTAAGGAAATGCTTCATTACTTTTTCTGTGACATCTCTGCTCCTCCACACTACAGCACCTAATCCGTTCTTATCTAATAATGCTTATTTCTCAGTGTTATTATTATTATTACTGCGGGATGTTGTGCATGTGTTTTCATCTTTCATCAACCAATCACTGTGGTTCTTGTAAACGAGCTCGTCCATGAGACTCATTTAAAGCAACAGAGTCGAACTCTCAGCTCTGCGCTTTTAATTTTTCCTCAGTAACAGTTGGTCTCAGCAGCTTTGTGAAGAGGATTCAGGATGAAACTTTAACTTAGTAACTTTCAGCGAGACTTAGGAGAACTCTTCACGGTCAGATAAATGCTTCGTGAACACGGCAGCTGACATGCAGTATGACGCTGTGGTTACCAGGCCGTAGGCGGTGCTCCTCTCGTGTTCCTCTGTGATGTCGGCGACGTAGGCGAAGATCACCGAGAAGGTCACGGCGAAGATCCCTGAGACTGAGATCAGAGCGAAATACCACCTGCACAGACAGACAGACAGGAACAACACATCAGATCATTCACACTGTAACACAGGGAAACGTTTCTTTCAAAGCAAACGGCCTTTTCATGCCGTCTTCTGACATATGGGCTCAACATAACCTTGAAAATGAAA
Organism: Seriola dumerili; assembly: GCF_002260705.1. NCBI lineage: Eukaryota > Metazoa > Chordata > Actinopteri > Carangiformes > Carangidae > Seriola > Seriola dumerili. The sequence continues at coordinate 193,434 of NW_019175038.1, read as the reverse complement.
ACTCCAGCTGCTGGCTGTCTGGATTTACACTGTTGTATTATGTTGCCACGGTGAGACGCTTGGAGAGGAGGTAAAGTTACAGGTACAGGAAGTGCTCAAATGCTAACTAGTTTCCAGGTTTTACGATCATTCCTGCAGAACTCTATGGCCAGAAGTGTTTCTACGGAACATTATGATGTCACAGTGAAGTTGACCTTTAACCTTTTGGATATAAAATGTCATCACTTCATCATTTTATCCTTTTAGACAATTGTTTTAAAGTGTGTCATGATTAGTGAATGAATTCTTGAGTTATGGCCAAAAATGTGTTTTGTGCGGTCACAGTGACCTTTGACCTTTGACCACCAAATTCTAATCAGTTCATCTTTAAGTCCAAGTGAATGTTTGTGCCAACTTTGAAGAAGTTCGCTCAAAGTGTTCCTGAGAGATATTCAGGTACAGACTGGTCATCAGGAGAAGCGTGGTGCTCCTGTCCCTTTAAAGCTGCTTTAGGTAAAATGTCAAAATAAAAGTCCAGAGTTCCTGCAGTGTCTGATTCACACTCATGTTTTGTTGCAGTGGTCCAGAACTTTCTTTCGACCTTTAGAACTGAACTGAGGGTTTGTGAAACGTGAAGCGCAAACCATGTGACTGATCTCAGGCTCTGCATCAGCTGATCTCAGTCTGCAGCCTGAGGTGAGACAGCTTCATCTTACAGTAGAGCTACTTTCACTGTGAACAATGACGCTGCAGTGAAAACACGTTTCCTGTCTGATGAGAGCAAAGCTGATCTGGATATCGTGTCTTCGTGTGTTCAGGGTTAACATGTTTGCTGCCAGACAGGCTGTTCTCAGCGAGCACGCTCACATGAACATCATGTGACTGGTCAGACTCCAGCAGAGTGAACCAGGCTGCAGCAGACCCTCCACATACCCGACATACCGGCAGCAGACCTGCAGCTCACCATGAGCCTCATATTTGATTTGTTCTGTTCTCTAAGAAACAAGAGACCCAGAGTCCACAGTGATGCCTTCAAGTGTCTCTTTTTGTCTGATCAACCTATTCAGTTTACTGTGATAGGAAATAGAGGAGAGCAGTTTACGATCAATCATTACACAGACTCAAACACACACTAACTCACCAGGGGCTGATCCTCATGAAGGGGATGGGGGCACAGGTGAAGAAGACCGTCATGAGGAGGAAGGACTTCCTGCCCCAGATGTCTGACAGCGCACCGATCAGAGGAGCTGACAGGAAGGACAGGAAACCCTGCACAGGTCCAGACACAGAGAGACGTCAGTGAGAAAGAGGGTTAGGCTGGAACCGGATTCCTCTGGACAAATAAAGGTTCATGTGTTTGTCACCAGAACAATAAAATAAAACTAGCAGCAGGTAATAACTGCTCTAGATCGATCTTTTTTTAACACATGTTTGTGAATCATATCTTTTTATTTAGTAAATACACCAACATGTGTGACAGCAGCTCTCTGTCACTTTATTTCCTTTCATGAGGTTTTACATCCTGTCACCACCTGTTCCTCTTATCATCCGTGAAATGTTTGGTGTCATTTTGTCCTCCTCTGTTTAAATCACTGATCATTTCCTGTTGTTGTCTTTTATTTTGGAGTGTGTGTCGATGCTGTGACAGAGGTCTCACCTTCACTCCGTGAACCAGGCCGTTGATCAGGAAGGTGTGCTGAGGAAACGTCTCATGGAGGACCTGAAACCCCAACAACAGAAGACGAAGAAGATGGTGACTAAGAATACAAATGTGTATGTACCGCTTTAAATAACACACACACGTGACACACACTGTGCTTCTTTTGCTCATAAGACGCAGACTGTGATACAGCAGCACCCAGACCTGCAGAGTCCGGCTGCTGAAGGACAAACGGAGGAGGACAGAACAGGACAGACTGTCCTCTGACTGAGGCTCCACGCTGTTCACTGACAGCAGCAGGAGACACACTGAGCCACACAGGTGAGACACATGCTCGTCTGCTTAGTGTTCTACAGGTCAGACGTTTCACACGGGCCTCAGTTTCATCTGTGTCCAGTACAGAGACCGGTCCAAGACGGGAATGTCAATGAATGATCGATTATCGATTAACTGTCGTTTATAAATTAAATTTGTTTAAAAATATATGAAGCTGGGGCAGTGGGAGGGCAAGGGGCTGGATATAACATGAGCATTTCAAGTTTATGTTTTTTCTGTAATGTGCTGCGATGACTCCCAAAAGCCAATAAAATATATTCACAAAAAAAAAAAAAAAATCAACCAACAACTGGGGCTATTTGGAAATAATAATTTAAAAAAATTGATTGTCCGATCAAAATTGATCTTCATTTGAATAATCGGATATCAATTCATTAAATCCAGAGACTGATATTTTAATATTTGCCTTTTACAGTCTCCTGTGGACGTGTGAAGCAACAGTCTCCTGCTGTATTCAGACTCACATCACAACCATGATGAGCAGTGGTGCATGTTTATGACAGAATCCTTCTGCAGGTACAATGAAGCTTTAATAGTTATTTATTCACTGCGATTAACTGTTCAGAGTGACACGTGGAAAACATGGAACAGCAAAAATCTATTGCTTTTTATTATTTGTCACTTTATTGTCAACTGTTTTGTCCATGCCGGGATCCCGTACAAATGAGGACTCAGTGAGTCCAGTGATCCGATTGGTCGGTAGTCGGGCAGGCTTTGATCTGACCCTCCGATAACCCACTGATCTGTCTTTATGGTTCAGGCCTGACACACTCAGCTGGTGATGTGTGTTGATGTGGATGAGGTGTGTGTGTGTGTGTGTGTGTTTACTCACTTTCAGCATGGGCGTAGTCAGCAGCCCCCAGGCGAAGAACTCCAGGAAGATCACCACCACCGCGTGACTCACTCTGGCTCGGCCTCGGACGGGCTGCGGCGGGAAAAGAGCCAGAAACATTAACTATTCATCTGTGGGAATTAACTCACTTCCTGTAGCATCTGATAAAACGAAAGACTTCTACTGCTCTCCACCATTACACCTCCTACCAGCAGTCTGTCCATACAGCTACATCAGGGATCTGACCTCTGACCTCTCCGCTGTTTTCTATCACTGTTCTCATTTCAAGATTCACTGGATTAGGGAGTCAGAAAAGCAACAAGAAGCCAGAAGAAGCTGTAGTCATGGATACACCGCTACAGACTGTGTATATATATGTATATATGTGCACAGTCTGTAAATGCACCAGTTATAAGTTACAGAATATAAGATTAAAATGACAAAGTTATGAAGATCATGTATAAGCATGCAGAGCAATAATAAATGAAGAAAGGCCCTTAATACAACATTGATGTATCACGCACTCTTTTAAAAACTTGAGTTAGAAAAAATCTCAAATTGCTGATAAAGTTTATTCTGGGTTTTCTGAACAAAGTCCAGAAACCAGGATGTTGGGCCTGTTTTCTGTTTCTGATACAGACACAGGAAGTCAACAAGGATACAACCTCAAGTTACACTATTTAAAAAACACAATCACATGGTCAGGTGGTGTAGGTCTGTGTCTGAAATCACCCTCGAGTTACTGTGTAGAGCACCACATCTCCTGCACACCTTTTCATTTTAGTGTAGAAAAAAAAAAAAAAAAAATACACAAACACACACAAGAGCAGACAAAATTCAAAAAACTAAATTCTTCGGGCGCAATTTTATCTGCTAAAACGGTAACCTGCAATTGCTGATTACCTTAACTATTGGTTAATCTACAGATTTTCTCAGTTAATCGATCAGTCATTTTTAGTTTTCTCTATAAAATATAGAAAAATAAAAATGCACATCATCCACATCCTGAGGTAACATATGTCTTAAACCCATTTTATAGACTTGCTTTTATGTGATGTCGTCTTTTTATTGTCTCCATATCGACCTTTTATAGCTTTTACTGTGTTTTCGTGCGTGTGTTTTCACGCGACATCTGCTGCCTCCAATTGTTCTTATTTTTATTGAGGCATATTGTTTGTCCTGCCTCTGTAACTCGACCTTATCTCTGTCCAGCTTTTGACCATCATTGCTTGTGATTCGTTTGTCAAAGCACTTTGTAAACTGTGCTATATAAATAAAGTTATTATTACTATTGTAATATTCAGTTTTCAGATAATCAGTTTATTATGACAAATGCACATTAAGTATTAACGACGGGTTGAGAGAAGCTGGAAAGACAATTAATCAATTATCAAAATAGTTGCTGATTAATGTTTTGGAGAACTACTAATGACTGAGTGACTAACTGTTTCAGTTCTATTCATTTTTATTAATTATTCTTTATTTTATAGACAAAGTGATTAATCGAATAATTAACTGTCAGATTAATCAATTATGAAAATAGTGATTAGTTGCAGCACTAATTCACACAGTCATCAGTGACACTACACGTGAAATTAATGTGGTGCAGCTTCACTACATTGAACCGAACAGGGAGCTGAGACCGGGTCATTCCTACATGTTGTTGTGTTGAGACTCTGACGGTACAAAACAGACCCTGACTTTATTTTATCTGTCACTTTCACAATAAGTCACATTAGAGCTGAGCAGTGCTGTACAGTAACATTCACCTGTGTTACCTACTGATCAGTCTCTAACAGTAGAGTCTATCAGCTGGGTGAAGTCAGTGCTCGTCTCCCTTGCACAGAGAGCTGCAAACCAAACTCAGTTCACAAATCTGTCAAATTAACGTGAAGTCAAAATGACGTCACTTAGGAGCTGAGATCATCATTCATCTGGAACAATTTCACAGCTTCTGAGTTAGTTATCACATAAACACAAAAAGTATTCTCTAATCTCTTAGATTAGATTAGTTTTGTATTATCGTTTATTTATGTAAACTGAATATCAGTTGGACAAAACAAGATACTTGAAGACGTCAGCTGGGACTCTGGGAACTTGATTAAACAGAAAAATGATAAATAATCAACTGAAAATAATAAGACTCTTTGGATGTGAAGCTGAACCAACAAACAGTCCAGTGGAACGTTTTGTTTGGACAACACCTGGAATAATGATATGACTCTTTCCACACATATGTTGCTTTCTCTGAAAGTCATACCCCATATTAATTACTTTACAAGCTAATGTTTTACAGTAGAAGCCTTACTGGTAGCACAGAACTGCACTGTTTTAAAGATAACACGCAAATTTACACAGTCAACACTGATCCATCCTGCTGTTGTGTTTGCCTTTGTCAACAAACACAGCAGCCTTTAATTAACTCTCTGTTGATTATTAACTTTTACCTGAAGAAAGAACTAGTTAACTACATTTCTACTCTACTACATCCATTTGACAACTTGTTACATGTTGTTTTAACAAATTAGGATTTCTGGCATATGAAGAGCTGATAAAATATGATGCTTTTCTATACATTTATGTATACATATAATTTACTGGACCGGAAAAAGTTAGTCAATTGACTGGAAACTATTCTTATAATTGTAAAAGTCATTTTATATATATATATATATTTAAAAAAAAAGCCCAATGTGATGCTTCCAGCTTCTGAAACGTTAGGATATGCTGCTTTTCCTTTTACTGATTTTAATAATTAAGGTCCAGTCTGTTGACTGGAAGCTGTCACTTTGAGCTCGGGAGAAATTCATGAGTTTTTCTCAATATTCTGAACTATTACAAATCAATTAATGTATTGATCGATCGAGAAAACAATCAGCAGATTCATCCATAATGAAAATGATCATTGGTTGCAGTTCTGTACAACATAATTAGCTCGACCTCAACCAACTACAGCAATAAAAATTATGCTGTTACTTTCATGCATGAGTAATGATGAACTGATGATGTAATGAACAACAGTGTAAGTCACAGGAGACATTTTTCAGAACTTTTGATAATTTACGTGCATTTTCCTGATTCTATTTACATACTCTTATTTACATAACATTTTCAATGCAGGACTCGTACTCGTAATGCAGTACTTATACAGTGTAGTGTTAGTACTTTTATTTTGGTACTTCTTCCACCACTAACAAAGTATCTCCAGGTAACATCTCAATACTAAACTTCCAATACCTGAACAGAGAGTGACAGCTAATGTTTGACTCCGTGAAACTAACCGTTAATTGTTATTGTTTACCTAAAGTAAACTTGACCTAACTAGCTTACGAAAGAACTAGTTAGCTGGTTTAAGTTTAGTAAAACGGAAGCATTGCCTCACAGTCTAGCTAACCCTGTGAATTAGCTCCTAGCGTTAATTTACGGCTAACGACGCCAAACAAATTAACGTAGCACCTCTAATGTTTTATGACTGTGTGTTGCTCACGGTCCAGGGGCTGCTAGCTGTTTATGTTTCTTTTTAAATGGACGTTTCCGTGCCGACCAGCATTAGCCGACCGTGCTAACCGAGCCAGCTAGCGCACCGCTTACCGAGCTCCGGACCAACATGATGTCGTTGGCCTCGGTCGCTGTTTTCTCCCGGTTCATCTCACATCTTGCCGTAACGATGCTCACATCAAGTCCGCGTTGCCCGGCATCCTCCTGAGGGTTCTCCGTCTCTTCCAGGGTGTCCCGCTGTGTGGATTGTAACTACGTTTCTGCTGCGCTATCATGGACTTCGACTACAGTGGGCTCACAACCGGAGCGGTAAACTGTGGCGGGGGCTCGGCTTTCGTTTTTACCTAAATTCCTCAGCTCTGATTGTAATTTAACAATTTGTCGCGTTGTTTTTTGTATCACAGTCTCCCGGGTGGGCGGCAGTTACCTCATGTTCTTCAAATATAGCTTAAAAGGGACAACACCGCCCCAATGGGTCGTTCCTCTTCTCAAATCGAACGCGTTTTCCCCGGCGCGTGGTGCTAGCAGTTCCCAGATCAGCTTATAGTCGTGTTCGAATCTCCATTACTCAGTTCATAGCTAAAAGATCTGACTCTGGATCAGCACAGACGTTAATAGTAACTCATTATCTTTGTATCCAGTAAGTAGCGCGCCGCCTGCTGAGCCGCCGTCCGCACTACAATGCAGTGAGTGTTTTATTAACTTAGCGTTGTGTGCAACGCGCGGTGTCATTATGTTTAATGTCTCAGCGCACAGCAAAGACCAAATACTGTTCGTATTTTAACGGTTGCGCTGTCACGGCTCCGCCTGTGAGAAAAACAGGTCAACAGACAGTCTCGGTATTTGGCAGGAAGAGCCAGCGGCAAACCGCGCTGCCAACACTCTGCTGGACCACTATTTAGCAAGAGGGAGAAAGGCGGGACTCGGCGGTGCAAGAATTTTTGGCTTCAATGCAAACCTGCACAACAACCAGCGTCAAGACAGCCAGCGTAATACATCGCACATCCGGCCAGCGTTTTTCAAAATAAAAGCGTGGCCACAAGTTCCGACACAACTGGCACGATGTTTTCAGATTTAATGGATTGAAGATTATGTATGAATATAACAGTTTCTTTTAAATTCTGTGTAAATGTGACTTCGCCCTGAACAAACTTTTTTCAAGCAACCGAATTTTAGTTACCAGATGGGTATCCTGTTTTCCCTAAAGTAAATATAAAAGCTGCTGCCTGCAACTATATTTTTGTTATCCTGATTGTCCAAGTTTGCTATGTTGCTTATGTATACATGCATGTCGGTCTGTCTGAGCTTTCATCAACTTTTAACTGTTAAAGGGTTTTTTGGGGAGTGTGTCCTTGTCCGCTTTGGGGGTCTAAGAACAGAGGGTGTTGTACAGATGTTAAACCCCTTGAGACAAATGTGTGATTTGTGAGATTTGGCTACATAAATAAAATCTAATTTGACTAGTAATAACTGTATACAAGTATCTGTTAATCTGCCAGTGATTTTCTAGATCAATCAATAATATTGTTTGTTCTTTAAAATTTCAGAAAACAATAAAATTCCAAGTCCAAGACAAATGATTTTGAAATGCCAATCAAAAACACAAAGATCTTGTTGCATAAGAAAATATGTGCAGCAAATCCTCACAATTTGAAGTTTGGACAAGCTATTGTGCAGCTTGAAAAATAGCTCAAACAATTAATTGATTAATGCAATAGTTTTAGATACGTTTTGCGATAACTGACTAATGGATAACTAACTTGTTTTTAGACATACACACAGACACAGTGAAGTAAATGAAACGCAACAAACAAGATGGAAAACAAATAAACCAAAATGAAAACCAACAACAATCTTCACTTTGTCCAAACTTTAATTTAACCAGAAAAACCTCAGTAAAATTAAAAAAGATTTTTTTGAGTGTCCTGGCCACGATAGGCAGAAATAAGAACTGAGTTACAGGAAAACCATATAAGATAGATAGGTAACAAACAAACACAAATCAGAATCATAAATAAATACAAAAGAAATTGGAAAAAAACGCATTGCATCAAAATTCGCGCTTTTATTTTGAAGCCTTCACCGCCTCGTTTCCGCCCGCCCTCCATCTTGGCGCAGTTAACTTGACGCAGTGGAGAACCAAACGGAGGCAGAGCGGATCAATTTGGAGCCACGGCGGTTGATCGGGATTATGCGGCGACACTGATTGCTGTATCGGTAAGAAACTGCGGCCTCTCGCACCGTCGACCGAGCCGTTTACCGGGCTGTTTGTCCGCTTCGACGTTTTACCGCAAAGCAGCTAGTTTAGCGCCAGTGTTTTTCTGCTAACAGACCTCCCCTTTCCCTTTGTTCGCTTGCGCCTTTTTTTTTTTTTTTTTTTTTTTGCACCGATGCGGGTTTTGTAAATACTGGCGCAACATGGCCGCCGTCTGGGGGCCGTTAACCAATTACCTGTGCGCATATTTAAAAAATGTAACAGAGTAACCAGCGGGGCGGGTAGTACGGTGGTCAGTTAGTGAGGACGGTAAACTGTGACCTCTGGCTGGTTATCTTCATCATCATCATCAGCCACAACAACCAGCAACTCATCACCACAACTGTTGTGTTAAGTGAAAACACATGAATCAAACCCTGCTCGTTTTAATGTGACCTGCAGACTTTAAAGTGATGTCCACTCACAAACACGTACTGTGCAGTGTGTGTGTGTGTGTGTGTGTGTGTGTGTGTGTGTGTGTGTGTGTGTGTGTGTGTGTGTGTGTGTGTGTGTGCATTATTATTCTGTAAATACAAGAACAATGTGGGGGGAAGAAATGCAGAGAATGCAGGACACAGGAAGAAACATGCTGAGCTGACAGAGGTTTGTGTTGTGTTTGGGTTTAGGATGCAGAGTTTTCTGTCTGTCTGTCTGCTGTCAGGTAAACTCAGGTGAGCTCACTGCAGTTTGGTCAGGTGTTGATGTGTTTAGTGAAGTCAGGAGAGCTGTACGTCTCAAACTGCTGAAAGAGCTCTGACTGTAGTTTCCTCAAAGACGGAAAGGCCTTTGAAGTTATTAGAAAGTCTTAACTTTCATGTCCTGAAGTCTGTGTAGCCACTCAAGTTACTTACAGAATGTGTTTGTGTGGAAAATCCCCAGTGCTGCTGTTCACAACCTCTGATTTGATGTGAAACATATATGCAGATCTTAGGCACATTAGTTCTTTTTAATTGATTATTCCGTCCATCAGTCCATCAATCCCTATTCTACGGTGGCTGACAAGGGCAAACACACCGCAACGGTCCAAAACACTTTGCATTAGGAGAAACGTGCTACAAATTCAGAAGCGATGCAGATGCAGATTCAAAAACACATGAAAATACAAAACAAATACAAGAACGGAAACAACAAGCTGCAGGAAGTAAAAACAAAAACATGAACAACAAACACAAATACAGAAACGATGCAACAACAAAAACACACAAAACAAGTGCAACAGAAAAGATGCTGCAGATCCAGACAACACAACAGAACAGCTCCAGGCCTCTAGGGGGAGCTCTCAGTGGAACACCCATAGACTGGATATAAGCTAACGCTAACACTTGCTACGTTATCTGTCGCTCTTTTATAACATTGTTAAAACTACAGCCAAATGTAAAAAAAGAACACAAACCTTTTTATGTTGCCTCTTCTTTCTCCCCACACTCGCTCTCGTTTGGTCCAGGGTCAAAGGTCAGGTCATAGGTCTGGCCGCTTAGGTTGAAGCTAAAGCTAATGCTTAGAGCTCCCCCTAGAGGTCTGGAGCTCTTCCGCTGTGTCGTCTGGATCTGCAGCGTTTTTTCTGTTGCATTTGTTTTGTGTGTTATTGTTGTTGCATCGTTTCTGTATTTGCAGCATGTTTCCAGTTCATGTTTTTCTTTTAACTTCCTGCAGCATGTTTTTTCATTTGCGACATGTTTCTGTTCTTGTATTTGTTTTTGAATCTGCATCGTTTATGAATTTGCAGCTCTTTTCTCTTTGTGGCAGTGTTTTGGCCTTTGCAGCAGGTTTGCCCTTGTCAGCCACCGTACTGTTCAGATGCAGGTCGAGCTTAATGATTAAATAATTATATTATTAGGATTTTTTGTTTCAAGTAGCAGGGAAGTGCTGACAAAAAATAGTAGTTACTGGATGCAACTTTAGTTCTGTGAAGGAGTTTACCAGTAGTGAAGCCTGTCAGAGGGCGGAGCAGGTACAGAACAATGTGGTGTGAAGGTCAGTAAATTCATGCACTTTGTATTTACCTGCTGCATGAAGAGTGTTTTTAAAAGATATTTTTCGTACTTTGACTCGTATTCAAGGGCGGAGGTTTGCATATGGACGGTAGGGACATGTCCCTTACAATATTTTGGGAGGACAGAATTGTCCCTTTATGAGGAAACAGGCTCATCTTCAGGGTTAAAAATGATAGTGTGATTAAATATATGCTATATTTATGCTATATATACCGATTCAGATCTTAACTTGTAAGTTATAACACAAGAGAGTTTTAGTCTTTGATCTGTTGCTGTTAGTTTTATTTAAATATAAGGACTAAATATAAAAGTCAATTTAACAAGTTGTAAAGCGACGTGAGAGACATAGTTCAGATTAGAGTTGAATCAATCAGTCAAATAATTAGTCAACGACTTTGATTTTGGAGTTAATGATGTTGTTTTCAAGTATCTCTCAAACAGTGTCTGAGCAGAAACATGCTGCTTCTCTGTTGAACTCAAGATGTTTGACTGAACAAACCAACACATTTGATCACGTCACCTCGGACTCGTATCGTAATGATGCCTTCGTTGCTGATTCATATTTTTTGCGATTAACTAAATGATTAGTCAACTAATCATTTCAGCTGCAGGCCTGGATATTTAATCGACTTTCTGTTTCTTGTCTGTGGATCACCTGGTTTCGGCTCCTCGTGACACTTTTTGATTTTGGCTGCCTCAGGGTTTGAAAGCAGCTCTGCTAAGACTCAGATCCAGGACGGATCCGGCCCAGCATCGGTGTGCTGTAGGAAACACTCAGACACAGTTACGTTCTTTTATTGGGTGTGATTAAGGCTGTACGATATGCAAAAAAGAAAAATATTGTGATTTCAGTGGGAATGATTGTTTTTACATTTAATTTTCACTGAAAAAAAAATATAAAAATGACGATGATGTGGTTGTTGTTGTTCTTGTACCAAACAAACATGTTTCCTCTACGTCTGGAGAATATGATCTGTAGGCCGGGGCGTCTCTGTAGCACCACAACACTGATGCTGCTAACACTGCACAACGATGTGAGACACATTTTACCTTCATCAAAAAAATTGCAGCTCCTGCGATTTGGATGTTGCACTTGGAAATATTGCGATTTTCAATTAATCGTTCAGCCCTAGGTGTGATGATGATGCTGAGAGGAGCAGATCTTCCTCCTCCTTCCTCGGTCTGGTTGAACCTGGTCTGATCCTGGCCTGATCGTGGTGTAGTGTTACTGCAGCATGTTGTGATCAGCAGCAGCAGGTCTGTGTGTGTGTGTGGTTTGTGTTGCAGTTGTGGTGGTTGTTGTTGTGCAGCTCTGCAGAACTCGTCTGTGTTTATCTGTTGTTCTATCAGAACGAAGCTGTAAACATGGGGAGTGAGTTTCAGAGGGAATCATCCTGTTGACATGGTTTCAGTGCCGCTGTGTGTCTGTGCTGCTGTTGTTGTGTCTGTGACCTTGTAAGACAGAAATATTTCTCTGGTTATCAGGGGATTTTCCCTCTGCTGCTGCTGCTGGATTAAAGTTTATCCTGATTTTTACTGACAGTTTGGTTTTTGTCTTCAGACAGTAAATCAGTGAGAACACAGTTATTATTCACACGCTGCGTTCAGTGACCTTTTAATGTGGAAATATCTGTTCTTATAGATTCTATTGAGCTTCAAAGAGACGAGGCCACAAACAAAGAATTAACATCAAGTTCATGATAAGAAATAAACTCATACAGTGATATTCAGAATACAGGGACAGGAAAACAGCTGATTGATTCTGTCCTTGTTGTCATCCATGAATTGATTAATCAGTTAATCAGAAAATTGTTAATTAATTTAAAACCATTTTATATGCAAAATGTCCCTGTTTGTCGACGTGTTCTGTTTGTCTGGAAACAAACTGAACAAAACATTTTTCATTCTTCTTCTTTAACATATGATAGTTATTTTTCTTTTATTATCTTCCTATTATTCTTTGATTAATTGTATTTTAGCAGATTAATAATAATGAAATGATTAAAATCCAGGGCGGCACCAAGTATTTTCATTATGGATTAATCTGCTGATTATTTTTTAATTAATTGTTTGAACAATAAAATAATCATAGAAGAAGATTCAGAGAATAATCATGAGTCTTGTAACTGAGCTCCTACTTTCACACTAGAAATATTAACAGTCACTTCATATTGAGGCTCTGGCTCAAGACCTGTAGACCTGTTCAGTGTGTCCATGTCACATTAATTGATTGTTATGTAATTGATATTATAGCATTTATTATATTATTACATATTATTGTTTGTGTCATTAAAAATGTTTTTAAAAGTGTGAAATTTAATCAGATAAAACCCAGTCTGTCAGTTGTTTAAAGAAAGAGAGGGCAGGAAGAGAGAGGGCAGGAAGAGGGAGGGCAGGAAGAGAGAGGGCAGGAAGAGGGAGGGCAGGAAGAGAGAGGGCAGGAAGAGAGAGGGCAGGAAGAGAGAGGGCAGGAAGAGAGAGGGCAGGAAGAGGGAGGGCAGGAAGAGAGAGGGCAGGAAGAGAGAGGGCAGGAAGAGAGAGGGCAGGAAGAGAGAGGGCAGGAAGAGAGAGGGCAGGAAGAGAGATGGCAGGAAGAGGGAGCAGGAAGAGAGAGGGCAGGAAGAGAGAGGGCAGGAAGAGAGAGGCCAGGACGAGAGAGGGCAGGAAGAGGGAGGGGAGGAAGAGAGAGGGCAGGAAAACAGCTGATTGATTCTGTCCTTGTTGTCATCCATGAATTGATTAATCAGTTAATCAGAAAATTGTTAATTAATTTAAAACCATTTTATATGCAAAATGTCCCTGTTTGTCGACGTGTTCTGTTTGTCTGGAAACAAACTGAACAAAACATTTTTCATTCTTCTTCTTTAACATATGATAGTTATTTTTCTTTTATTATCTTCCTATTATTCGAGAGAGCTGCATTAGTTGATCAATGAATTAATTGACGGATAGAAAATTGATCTATTAAGTGTGTGTGTGTGTGTGTGTGTGTGTGTGTGTGTGTGTGTGTGTGTGTGTGTGTGTGTGTGTGTTTTCCTTCCTCAGGCTGAACACACTGTTTTCCTCATCGAGTCCATCAGCTGTGGTGTCGCCTTATTCTCCAGGTGTTAGTCTGTACCCGGCCCGTATGCAGCCTGTCTGGGGCCTGGTCTAATCCCTGGTGCTCCTTCTCTCCCACCACCTCCTCCTCCCTCCTTTCCCTACCCTCCTCCCCCCTGCCCCCTCCCTCCATCCTCACCCCCCCCCACCCCTCTCACCACCACGCAGCCAGACTCCCAGTGTTTAGTCTGGACCGGTGGCCTGGCTGGCTGCCCCCTACAGGTGGATGAATGAAGACCCCATTCAAGAGCCCAGCGGCCCCGCGGCCCCGAGCGGACGGGGGTGAGTTCCCGGAGCAGAGGAAAGACGATTACTACGACTCCCATGGTGCATTTCACTAAATACCGTCCAATCACAGAGCTTCACTAACGGCGAAAAAATAACATTGTTTCAGAAACCTGAAACAACAGTTAGATGTTCTGACTCTGCTGACCTCTGACTGGCTTCCTCTCCATAGTAACAGCAGCTGAGGCTCATGGGTAATGTAGTGTAAAGTGTAAATACCTGCAGCAGACGTCTGAGTTTACAGATAATTCAACTGTTGAAATATTCAACATTGAACTAACTCATGACTGACTCACTCAACACAGGCATCAGTTTTAAAGATGAAAGATTTTAAAGTTCACTGAAGGTCAAGTCAGCGTCTGACAGCTGATCACATGACACAGACCCTCTGAACTGACCTCAGAGGTGAGAGCGTCCTTGAACGCACCACCGGTCAGTGCGACACTGAATGTGTATGTTTGTGTTTCAGGACATTCAGGCGTGTCTGCAAACATGATGAAGAAGAAGAACTCACACAAGTAAGTCAGTTTGTACATGTGTCTTTTCATATCGTACCTTTTTAAATAATAAATAGGTTTCTTTAGGTTCCTCTTTCTCTTACCTTTATTCTCTTCTTCTCTGTTTCATTTCATCCCTCCCTCCCTGCAGGAAACAGAGGACCAGTGTTGGTCCCAGTAAGACTCTGGCTCAGCCCAGAAGGAACATCGTGGGCTGCAGGATCCAGCACATCTGGAAGGAGGGCAGTAAGTTCCCTTCACTGCGATGTTTGGATGAACTGATGTTTTGTTCTTTAAATGTCATGAAGCAGCCTGAGTGTGTCCGTGTCTCTGTGTCCTCTCAGGTAAGTCGTCTCAGTGGAAGGGGACGGTCCTGGACCAGGTCCCCGTCAACCCCTCCCTCTACCTGATCAAATACGACGGTTTCGACTGCATCTACGGCCTGGAGCTGTACAGCGACGAGCGGGTGGTGGGGCTGGAGGTGCTGCCCGACAGAGTGGGTGAGGAAGGACACGTGTTCCTGAACGAGCTGATTAAGCTAAACAGGAAGCACAATTAATCAAAATATAATCGACATCACAATATGGCCAAGTGAAATATCCAAATCTCAGCAGCTGTGATTTAGTTAATGAAGGTGTCACATTGTTGTTCCTTTTTAGCATTAGCATTGTTAGCATTAGCATCCTACAGAGACGCCCAGGACTACAAATCATGTTCTCCAGACGTGAAGGAACAAGAACAACAAACATCTCGTCATCGTCAGTTAAAATATTTTCATGTGGTTCAGTTCTGTGGAGAACTGAATTAGAAACTTTATTAGAAAGTCAAACAAACAAAAGCAGAAGTTTGTCACATCTGAAAAACTGGAAACGAACGCTTTGAGCTTTTTAGACGTTACAGAAGTAGAGTCAGCTGTTACTGAGCCAGAGGAGGCAGCAAGGAGCTGAGGAGTCTGGGTAATGAGGTTTTTACAGATGATGAGTAAATTTAATAAACAATCAGAACTGAACCTGTTTTTTCTCCAGAAGAGACAGAGGAGTGAACTGATCTCTCTCCCTCTCCCTCCCTCCCTCTCTCTCTCTCTCTCTCTCTCTCCCTCTCTCCCTGTGGTCGGCCCAGCTCCGGCCCGTGTCAGCGACTCGCTGCTGGCGGAGACAATGATCGGTAAAGCGGTGGAGCACATGTTTGAGACGGAGGACGGGCCGAAGGAGGAGTGGAGGGGGATGGTTCTGGCCCGAGCGCCCATCATGACGTCCTGGTTCTACATCACGTACGAGAAGGACCCGGTCCTCTACATGTACCAGCTGCTGGACGACTACAAGGAGGGAGACCTCCGCATCATGCCCGACTCCAGTGAGTTTTCATTATTGATTAATCAGCTGATTATTTCTCATTATCATTCCTCCCCGCCGGCGACAGTCAGAGCCGCAATTTTGTTTTCAGGTTGTCCGTCCATCTCATTCTCATGGACACGATATCTAACGCCGAACACTTTAACACAGAAATTTGACGCAAACACTCACCTGGACTCAAGGATGAACTGATTAGATTTTAGGGGTCAAAGGTCAAGGTTACAGTGACGCCAGAAAACACTTTTTCCACACAGTAATTTAGACAGATTTTCACACCAATGGTTCATATTTAATGACTCTGGATAAACAGGATGTAAACTGGATCTAGTCTGAGTGGCGGAGGGATACGACCACGAGGAGGTGATTCTAGTTTTCAGAGGATTAAGATAGTTAGTGTTTACTGCTGTTGCCGTGGTAACAACAGTCTCTCTCTCTCTCGTAGACGACAGTGTGACGGCGGAGCGGGAGCCCGGCGAGGTGGTCGACAGTCTGGTGGGCAAACAGGTGGAGTACGCCAAAGAGGACGGCGGGAAGCGGTCGGGGATGGTCATCCACCAGGTGGAGGCCAAACCCTCCGTCTACTTCATCAAGTTCGACGACGACTTCCACATCTACGTCTACGACCTGGTCAAGACCTCCTAAGACCAGAAGACCTGGTTCCAGGACATCCCCAGAAAGACTTTACCAAGTCCTGCCTAGATCCACCAAACACCCCCCACCGACCCCCCCCCCACTGGGGGGCGGGATGGGGGATGCGGGATGGAGGGGGGGGCTGATACTGGGGGTGGTGGGGTGTTTGGTGGATCCTAGGGCAGGAACTTTGGGTAAAAGTCGTTTCTGGGGATGTCTGGAACCAGGTCCTTTCTGGTCTTAGGAGTCGTTATCTTTCTTTT
>NW_019175038.1:163783-176730 GCF_002260705.1 Seriola dumerili | reverse complement strand
CCAGGGAAGAAAAACCACAGCGAGGGTTTGAAACATCCTGAGACTCACCACGGTCTGTGGAGACGCCTGAGACAGATGAGATCCACTCTTCACTCTTTTCTTTGATGAAGCGCCTTAAACACAGGACCAGATACAACCCCCCCACCCCCACCCCCACGCCCACCCCCACCCCAGGTTCAGACTTAAAACCTCCACCCAGCTCCGAGTCTTGAGACCAGAGTCGTTCATCATTCATCACTTCAGACTCCAGCAGTCCCTGACACCTGTGAGATTCACAAGAACAGAAAAGTCACTGATCCAGGTTTGGTGAGAGGACACAAAGACCTCCTCCCCCTTTTCCTGAAACCCTGTCAGACCGTCTGAGACCTCCGTGGCGTGAGGGAGGGGGGGCGCGCAGGTCTGAGTCTGCCGGGGTTAATGAAGGGACGGGACTTCAGGATACAGGAACTCTGAACCTTCATCTGGTCTCCATCTGCATTTAGAGAAGGTGAACCCTATACACGTCACCTGTTGACAAAGAAAGACGCTGATTGGACGCTGTGTATAAACCAGAGAACACAGACTCTCTTTTCTTTTATCATTTTGTCTTTTTCCTGTCTGTGTTGATTCCTACATTACCCATAATGCCTCTGCATCAGACGGCGGCAGAGGCTCAGGTGTCAGGTGGACGTGCTCGTAGAGAAACGGCATCGTCGGCCTCGAGGTTCAGGAGCAGCGTTAATGAGACTAATTAGTCTGATGTTTGTGAATCATCCAGCTGTTTCTGCTGCAGCCTCACTTCCTGAATTTCAACATAAAAGTCTGATGTTTTTACGCCTCGCCAACATTTTTATATTTGTGCCAAAAAGACGTGTTTATGAAAACGTTCCCGCACATTAAACGTGTTCCCTGAAGGTCTCATGGATCCTGGTCCAGATGAGACCAGTGAAGTCCTCCAGTGTGTGAGAGAAGAAGAAGAAGAAGAAGAGTCACATCAGTTATTGATACTTTGTGTTTTTAACCAAACTTATTTAACATCTGTCAGCAGTGTATAAACATTTAATAAATGTATTTAAATTCAAACACATGACAGGTAACAGCTGTTCAGAAACATCAACTTTAAAAAGTAAAATGTAGGACTTCAAATGCAAAAACTTTCAAAATAAAAGCAAAAAAAAAATTCTTTCAGATATTTAGATATTTGACAAGTCTTTCTTTTATTATGTCAAACATGAATAACAGCTAAATTGTTTATAACACAATAATGTAGTTGTAGACAATTATAGTTTCTATGATTCCAGCTGTTTCACTAACAAACATGAATAGAAACCAATAGAAACCAGTTACAGATGAACACGCTGCTTCTAAATGTTAAATAAGGGGTTAAAATAATCTCCTCCCTCAGACAGCTGATGAACACACTGAGGCTGCAGCTCTTCACACTTCCTGTTCTCAGTCACATCTGTCCACATGTTGGTATCAGCTGCCTCTCACATCAGCTCGTCCTCTTAGATTTCCTCTCTGCTCCTCTGTGCTGTGTGAGCTGTACGGTGGCCCTGAGAGCTCAAAACACAAACGACTTCACAGAACATGAAGATGAGCCCTCAGGGCCACCGTAGGTTCTCCTGTTCGCAGCAGAAGCTCGTGGCTGCAGCTCCACTGATGATGATGATGATGATGATGATGATGATGTTGTTGTTCTTTGTAAGATTCTTGTTTTTATCTCTGTGCTGACAAATCTCTCTCTCCTCCTTTACAATCATTTTACAGCTGCTCATAAAAGTTCCGTTCATTCCTCAGCTGTTCATTTATTCATTCATTCATTCATTCATTCATTCATTCATCACAACTGATCAGAAAATGAATCTGCAGCTGTTCAGGTCGTTGTTTACACAAACACTGATTATTTTCTGGACTGTTGTTCAGACACAACAAACTTCTGATGTGATCAACTCGAGCGACAGGAAGTTGCTGTTCTTGTTTTGATTTTATTTTTTACTGTTTTCAACAATAACGATTCATTGATTAATCTAAAAATTTAATTGGCAGATTAACTCACAGTGAAAATAATCGTTAACGTTACAAAGAAGGACTTCCTGTGACGTCGTCTGGTCCTGGAGCGCAGAGGTTTTTCCAGTAACAGGTAGAAATGCTCACCTGGTCTTCGCCCTCCAGGTCCTGGTCTAGAGGACTGTCAGTCCTGATGAGTCTCTTTTTGGTCCCAACACCCGAACTGACGGGTGCTGTCATGAACATCCAGGGGGTGTCGGACTCTCTTATTAACCTGGGTGTTGTTGGGAATGTTACCCACAATGCATCTGTCTTCAGGCTGATGAACCATGGGACGTTTAGACCGTAGTGAGCCTCCCGAGTGGTGGGAGGGAGGGAGAGGGGGGGGGTGACACCAGAGTCAGGGTGGATCTTCAGCCTCCATGATGTGGACATGAGTAGTTGTCTGTTCAGGAGCCGACACGCCGTTCGTATTTTACAGAAAAACATTGATCTGTAGAGAGTGTGTGTGTGTGTGAGTGTGTGTGTGTGTGTGTGTGTGTGAGTGTGTGTGTGTGCTGTCGATCAGCCCCTGTTCGGAGCAGTGTTGTTTTTGCATGCTTATATAGCTCAGTGTAAATCGATGTGAGTTGCATGTCCGTGTAGTTTTCAGTTGTTCGGCTGGTTCTGTCTGTCGTGGCTTTGGGTGCCTTTCATTTGGTTTCTCTCTCCTTTTTGTTCCCTGTTATATTTTGTACTGAGTGTCCCAGAGGCTGGGAGCATTTTTGAGTTATTGAGCAAAAAAATAAAATTAAAAAAACAACAAAAAAATCCTCCTACAAACAGAACAGGAGCAGTTATCATCAGGTCGAACAGCAGGAACCTGTGAAGAGGTCGTGTTCTGTTTTTGGGCGGATTGTCCCTTTAAGAGTCAAGAGTGCCAACTACAGATGCCAGTGTTGTACAGCAGTGAAAAGCTCACACTATTTACTAAAATAAACCATTTCTCTGTTTTTTTTCACCGGTGAGTCTCAGTTATTTCAGTTTTCACCAGCACACACGTCCACAGCTGCAACGGTCACTCGACTGTTATTAATCTGCAAATATTTGAATAATCCAAGAATCATTTTAGGACATTTTTAAGCATAAATCTCAAACATTCTCTAGTTCCAGTTTCTTGTGTCAGAATTTGATGCTTTTCTTTGTCGTATATCTCAGTAAACTGAACATAGACGAGAGCAGAATAGAATAGAAAAACTTTATTATACAAAATATACAATGAAATTAGGAGCACTGCTGCTGCAAACAGAAAACAGGTTAAGACAGACGAAAGAATAATAAAATACAAGAATATTGCAGTTAAAATATGATAAATACTTTCAAAGAATAGAAAAGTGATTTGCTGAGTAAGATATTAATACAGTGAATATTGCTGTTAAAATAATATAATATAGTGATCCGTTAAAATAGGTCAGCAGATGACAAGATGACATCGTCTGAAGAAACCCCCTCTGATTGGAGGAGAAAATAATCACTGTCCTTGTGGAGGTAGAAGTATATTCAGCAGGTTTGGTGATTAATTAAAAAATAAATTTTATACAGTTCTTTGGTTGAGAGTAAAATAAAATGGAAAGTAAGAAAAAGAAAGATGTAATACATAAAAGCCAGTTATTAGGAAAAGTGTTCAGCAGCTAACAATTAAAATTAAATAATGATATTAATAATAATGATAACCTCAGTTTATAAGTGACTGGATGATTAGATTAAACAGATAATCAATTTAATTGAAATAAATACAAGTAAACAGTGCAGCTCCAGCTGTCGTGATCCTGCTCTGTAGATATAAAAACTGATCTCAGTACAGAGAAACTGTTGTAAGTAGATAGATAGATAGATAGATAGATAGATAGATAGATAGATAGATAGATAGATAGATAGATAGATAGATAGATAGATAGATAGATGGATAGATAGATAGATAGATAGATTATAGATAGATAGATAGATAGATAGATACTAATATAATCATTTAAAATATAGTTTTGTAACAGTGCACCAGGTGTCGCTGTCGCTTAGTTTGACAGCGGTTACTCCCACAATGCACCTCTTCATTGGAGACTCCTAAACTCCTTACTCTTCAGCAGGAGCAACACCAGAGCAGACGTTCGGACATGTGACGTCATGTCGTTTGATTGTCTGTAATTCAACTTGACGGGGAGATGAACTAATGAAAGTTGTGTCAGTAAAGTTGTGACACCGCCAGTCAAAGAGGTGGAGAGGCGGAACAGGTTGTGTCAGCGCCATGTTGGAAGTTTGATCCTTCGGTTCATGCAAATGATGATTGGTGCATTCACGGACATTCCGTGAAAGGTGCAGCCCACACTTGTTACGCTATGCGCCTCAGCCCTTCTGATCCTGAACCGGAAACTCGCTCAATAATTGTGAAACTATTAAAAGAAAACAGAAAAAGCTGACATGTAATCATAATAAAGGTTCTTCTGAATGGACCCGAAGACTCCAGGTTCAGTTTTAATTAAGTTACTATCGAAGCGTAGATGACAAACTTCTAATGACGTCATCTTTGCAGAAATGAAACTTCACAGTTTCGTTAGAGAGAAATCCAGTTCAAGGTGGAAACACTCAGTCAAGGTGTTGATTATTTCACTCATCATGTGTCTTGTATTATATAGAAACGTCATATGGACGTTAACGAGGTGAAACACTTGATTTCCAGTTTGAATGGAGTTACTATGTTTAAGATAGAAGGAGATACGAATAAAAAAACGGTGGAATAATAAAGTTTTTGAACCTGAGAAGGACATATATGTATGGGATGCCATTTTAATCAATATTAAATAAATACATACATTAAATGATGAAAACAACTATGAAATAAATCCTGAAATTTAATAGATTAGATAATAAATGTAGAAATGAATAAATAAATGTAAATTGGTCTGACACAGTGAGATAGCCTGATTTGTATATAACTGATGGAAATAAAAAGAGCAGGAAAATAGATGTGGAATGAGGAAATAAAAGTCTCCGTAAATAGATAAATGTGAAATTATAAAATAAAATCCCCCTGAAATTAAATAAAAAGCTATTCATTTAATTATATATTTATTGATTCTTTATTTATTTATTGTCAGATTTACGTTTATTTGTATATTTCTACATTTATTACCTAATCTAATTATTTCAGGATTTATTTCATTGCTGTATTTATTTATTTATTTAATATTGATTAAAATAGCATTCCATAACATAGAGGGATTTCGTTTGCAGCAATCCCACCTAACAAAAAATAAAATTTATTTTTCCTTCCGTTAGTCCCACACTTTGTTGCGCACATGAAAAGTATCGCGATATTTCCTCACGTTGACTCACGACCTCGAGAATCTCGTTGAGTCACGCAAACAGAGATGGCCGCTCCCTGAACGTCCATGTGGCTTCGCAGGCAGAAAAACTCCTCGGTAATTTAACGTTAACTAATTTCACGTGAGTAAAAGGAGCAGCGGACTCTGCGCTGAAGCTGAGAGCGGCTCCGCGAGGACACGAACATGCAGCACGACGACGTAAGTGTCTTAGATTAGCATGTAGCTGCTAACGTGCTCCGGTACGTCGTTAGCTAACTATTTTATATTCTCTTTCCTCTGATGTTCAGCACCAGGACTAATTACTGAACATTAATTATCTTTATTAATTATATCAGGTCAGAAGTTTCATGTTAAAATGTAACTTAAGCAACACGGACAGTTTTTCTTGTTACACCAAACGCCATTTAATAATGTGTTTTTAAGGTTTCCTGGCTCCTCTGTAAATACACAATTATTATGTGTAGACTTATCTTCTTCACCTTCATGTGCTATTTATTAATAATGTATTAACATGTAATACGTAATACAACAGTACAGTGACGTGTGGCCTGAATCTCTGTGTGTGGACAGTTGGTTTATAAGTGTTTTATTCTCCATTAAAAATGAAGTTGAATTCAAAAATAAAAACTTTTCTCACTGAGATATTTTGACCTTTAACAGCAGGGTTGATGTAACTCACATTATTATGTTATTAGTGAAATCTTAACTAAAGATTGTTATCAATTAATCTACCAATTATCTTTCGATGAACAGTTTGATCTATTAAACATCAGAAATCAAAGAACATGTCCATCACTGTGATCTCTATAAATGTTTTGTTTTGTACGACAAATGATGAAAATACAGTTTATTATAATAACACCAAGTAAAACAGTGATGTGTCGACCAATCATTGCATCTTCTAATAATAAACTTTATTTAAATAACACTTTTCTTAACAAGGTTACAAAGTTCTTCACAGAAAAAGGGGAATTAAGAACAAAAGAAAAACAAACGCATCATAAAACACAAGTTACACAAAAATATAAATTGTATCATGGGAAAATAAAACACATGTCAAACATGGGATTAATCAGTCCTTGATATCTTATAACCCACTAATTGCTTCAGCTCTTTGATCAAGTAGATTAGATGAGAAAACAGAATTAATGGATTACTCCAAGAGTTGATCAACAGAAGATAAAGATACAAGACAATTCTGATCATTAATTAATAATCTATAATGATATTTTAAAGAGTCTCTAGTTCCAGAGTCTCAAACATGAAGATGTACAGTACAATACAATAAACTGAATTTGACTCTGAAAACAAACCAAGACATTGATAGTGAGTGTGTTTACATGTGCATCATGGTTATGATTGGCTTGTTGAAATATATCTGTTTTTTGTGTTGCACTGGCAACTATTGATTATTTTCATTATTGATTAATCAACTCATCTGTTTCTGCAGGTGATCTGGGACATTATTGGAAACAGACAGTTCTGCTCCTTCAAAGTCAAGTAAGTGTCGAACTGAGCTCCTCACTCACTCACTCACTCACTCACTCACTCACTCACTCACTCACTCACTCACTCACTCACTCGTTGTATGACAGTTGTCATGTGCAGTAGCTCAGAGTTAGAGAATATCTCGGTGTCTGTGCTGCAGGTCAGGACTGACACAGTTTACCAGACAGACATTTACAAAAACAACCCGTTGGTTTTCATCCGGAAAATTCTGATGGTTCCGACAATTTGGAAGCGGTTCTCTACTGGATCCGGTTCTTGATGCCCTCCATACGTTAGTGGCCACAGTTCACCATCTTGTAATGGCTCTTTCCTCTGTCCAGTAGAAGCTTTGGTAGAACAGAGTCTGAGAGGAACGTTTCAACACGTGGTCGATCCCTGACATGAGGAACTGAGGAACTACCCAGTGTCAGTGAGGTGTTCCTAATAAAGTGCTCACTGACTGTAGAAATCAACCCGTGAAATGTGATAATAATAATTTATTCAGCAGGGAGACCGATTCCATAATTAACCAAAGCTTATTAATTACTCTTTTTGTTGTTTATTAAACCAAGTGATTTGATTTGAGAATTGAAATTCTAGGAGAAAAGGGGAAAATGAAGGAGTTGATTTGGCAAATTTTGTTTGTGGATAAAGAATTTTGCAATTAGAAGGATGAAGTTAATGAGATATTAACTTGGATTCTCATAGTAACAGATGATATGTTTAAAGTTGAAGGAGTAGAGAGAAAAAATGAGACGCCAGATCTCCGAAGCTTCTGGGACACAACCAGATGTTTGCTGTTAGTGATCAGGTCTGTCAGACGATGATGTCAGCGGATGACATCATCCAGGTAACTCTCTCTCTCTCTCTCTCTCTCTCTCTCTCTCTCTCTCTCTCTCTCTGTTCAGGACGAAGAGTCAGAACTTCTGTCGTAATGAATACAACATCACAGGCTTGTGTAACCGCTCGTCGTGTCCGCTGGCCAACAGTCAGTACGCCACCATCAGAGAGGAGAAAGGTGACGCCTGTCAACATCCTGCTCATGTTTTCATGTGGTTTGCTTCATGTGTTCATCAGATGGTTTGTAGAATCACTTCTTCTGAGTGATCCGTGGCTGAAACAGGAGGAGGAAGTGATGTAGTGAATGACGGCTGTGTTTTCTCTGCAGGTCAGTGTTTCCTCTACATGAAGGTGATTGAGAGAGCAGCTTTTCCCGCCAAAATGTGGGAAAAGGTGAGTTTGAACCAATCAACACACAGACACACGGCTGCAGGTCAAAGCTTCAGATGGTCAGAGTGAAGTTCCCTTAAGGAAACTTTAACTCAGACTTTAAGGGAAATCTTAACTTAAGGTGTTTTGATCAACTGTTTTTATCTTAATGAAACTTTAAGTTAGGCTTTGATATAAAAAATGCTGCATAAAACACCTTAAGTTAAGATTTCCTTAAAGTCTCAGAAGGCTGGGAACCTCTACTTCAAACGGTGAATATTAAGTTATAATTGTGTGTGTGTGTGTGTGTGTGTGTGTGTCTGCAGGTGAAGCTCAGTAAGAACTATGAGAAAGCTCTGGAACAGATCGATGAGAACCTGATCTACTGGCCTCGCTTCATCAGACACAAATGTAAACAGAGATTCACCAAGATCACACAGTACCTGATCCGCATGCGCAAACTGGTCCTGAAGAGACAGTGAGTACAGCCGGCACACAGCCGGCACACAGCCGGCACACAGCCGGCACACAGCCGACACACAGCCGACACACAGCCGACACACAGCTGATCCAGAGACATAATCAGCTGTTCTGATAATCGATGGGTTTTGAACTTTTTGTTGAACAAAATAAAACGTTAGAAGACGTCGACGTTGTGTAAGTGACGTTGTTTTCTGATGTTTCAGAGACTAAATGATTAATTGTTTAATCAAGAATAATAATTTGCATATTAATCAATGATGAAACTGATCAATAGCTGTGTGAAGCCTGAGCAGAACAAATGAAGCTCAGGGTGAGAGTCAGTGGACTCTTCAATGTGTGTCTTTTTTTTTGATCTGAAAAAGAGAAACTAGTCCGACAGGTTGAATCAGAAAATCAACATTTTACAAAAACACGTTGTTGTTGTTTATGAACGTGTTTCTGTCGGTATCCAAGAAGTGCAGGAAGTACAGCCCTTCAAAATAAGAGGAGAACAGGAACATATTGATCTTTAGTTTGAGCTTCTCTCATCACGAACCTGGATCAATCCAAACTGTAGCAGCTTGTTGTGGAGACTGAACAGTCACCTGTCAGGTGAAGGTCCAGTGATGTCATCCAGGAAGTCAAACAGGAAGTCCAGGCTGATGTTTGGGACTGACTGTTTAACATCTGTTTTTCTTTGTTCAGGAGGAAGCTGGTTCCTCTGAGCAGGAAGGTGGAGCAGAGAGAGAAGAGGAAAGAGGTGAGTTGACTCCACCTGTTGTTTCCTCGTCACATGATCACACTCGCACTTCTCAGGTGTGCTCACCTGTCGTTCTCCCGCATTGTTGTGTTTGTAGGAGAAAGCTCTGATCGCCGCTCAGCTGGACAACGCCATTGAGAAGGAGCTGCTGGAGAGACTCAAACAGGGAACGGTACGACTCGTTTATTGATCATTAACGAGTCTCTGCCACTAAAACCTGAATCTGTGACTTAATTAAAAGTTTTTCTGTTTTCAGTACGGAGACATCTACAACTTCCCCGTCCACGCCTTCGACAAAGCTCTGGAGCAGCAGGACGACGAGAGCGAGTCCGAGTCTGAGGAAGAGGAGGAGGGGGAGGAAGAGGAGGATGATGAGGTGACGGATGAAACTCGTCACACACAGTATGTGAGTGTGTTGGTTTCCACAGACTCTGACTGGACAGTTTGTGTCTCCTCTGTCTGCAGGACGTCGGGAAGAGAGAGTTTGTAGCAGAAGAAGAAGTGGAAGAGAGCGACCTGAGCGACTTCGAGGTAAATCACCTGTGTGTGTCAGAGGTCAGAGGTCAGAGCAGGTTCAGGTGTCCATAAGACAGTTTTCAGACAAATGTGAAGGACGAAGTCAGCGTCCGCCTCCAGAATATTCTGATGATCACTGAAACATCAAGATCATAATTAACTGAAGATTTTCTGCTTCTGTGTCTGACGTCATAATAAACTGGATCCAGACAAATCAAACACAGACTGTGACTGTTGCACCAGGAACACGCTGCTTGCGTTGCGTGAGCGTGGCGGCTGATGTCGACGTTTCTGACAGAAAACTTCAGTAAAATTCAGACTAGACAGACACATTTTTTATTTAGACAAGTTTTATGTCATGTTGCTGGTATGATGTCACTATGACATCAGCAGGTCTTTTCTCTGTCTGTTTCTGCTGCGTCACACTAAATCTCTAGATCACGTGACGCAGCCTCGAGGCGAGTGTCTCGCTCCAACCTGTTGACATGAAAACCAAGACGCTCCGCAGCTCTCTGAATTCATCCGTTGCACAAAGCAGTTTAGTTCTTGACTGTCTTAAGCCGGACTGTGGCACAATTAATTCTGAGTAAATGAAGACTTTTTTCAAAATAAAAGTTTTAAAAATGGTCGACCGATGAACCTCATCCAACCACTCAGCTTCGTTAGCAAACACAAATTATGCTAATTATGTTATGCCATGTTTTCCTGTTTTTTTGTTGTTGGGTGCTACTGGTCAGCACAGGTGTCACTGATTGTTACCATGGTAACTTTGGTCTTAGACCTGAGTCAGTCTGTGGGTAAGGTGTCAAATGTTTTTCTTAAAATGAGTCAGTCTGAAGACACTGGCAGACTGACATCTCTCTGTGAAAATACTAATAAACTCATCAGTAAATAATTTGAGTCTTAAATGTGAAACCTGCAGAAACTGATACTGTGGTGAACAGTTTTATTGACCCAATGATTAATTGATCAATTTTGAAAATAATTAATAGATATAGATAATTAGTAGTAGCAGCTTTTTTCTATATAAACGTCTGACGTCGCCTCCTGTTGTTTTATAGACGAAAAACAACAGTTTCTTTTTTAAGAAACAAACAAGAAATCTAACGTGACACCTGTTTGAACTTCTCTTCTCTCAGGAAATGAACAATCTGAAGACGAGCAGCGACGAGGAGGAGGAGGAGTCGAGTGAAGAAGAGGAGGAGGACGAGAAGGAGATGGAAATGGAGGTGGAGAAAAAGGCCCCCAGGTCTAAAGGCAAATCTCCGGCTAACGGAGCAGCAGCAAGGAAGAAGCGAGCGTACGTGGAGATCGAGTACGAGCAGGAAACAGAGCCCGCCTCCAAGAGCAGAACCACGTCGTGATGTCAGCTGTCAATCAAACTGTGAGCAGAGACTCTGCCGAGGACACGATCCTCCTCCCACCGTCAACCGAATCCCTCTGGAACACATGCGCTCAGGAGGTGGTTTCCCATCACTCCCTCTGTCTCTGTTCATATTGACAGTGACGTATAAAGTTTTCTTGCAGGATGTGGTCTCAGGTCTCCTGTCGGTCTCTGAACCAACGTCCAGTGAGGACCGGGGTCTGGATTTGAGTCCTTTTCAGTTTTCATCATTTGCAAACGAACTTGTGAATAAATCTATCTGTTAGAAATGTTTCATAACTCTTGAATATTTGTATGTGAAGTCGACGGATGAACGTCACCTTCACTCAGGTGATGAAGTGAATGGAAACATTGACCTTTAATTAAATGACGTGAATCAAAACATTTCAGTTTCATGTGTCTTCATTGTGAACGTGCTTTACTATACTATGTTTTGATGACGTTTTTATGACTTTTTAAATATCTTTCATGCCTTTTTTTTAGGACTTTTTATGCCTTACTATACTATATTTTTTAAACTTTTTATTCCTTACTATACTATGTTGTTTTTATGACTTTTTATGCCTTACTATACGATAACTTTAAAGGTTTTTATTCCTTACTTTTTATGACTTACTATACTGTGGACTTTTTATGCCTTACTGTACTATGACGTTTTTATCACTTTTTATGCCTTACTATACTATGACGTTTTTATCACTTTTTATGCCTTACTATACTATGACTTTTTATGCCTTACTATATTATGTAGTTTTTTTTTACCTTTTATGCCTTACTATACTATGAAGTTTTTCTGACTTTTTATGCCTTACTATACTATGACGTTTTTATGACTTTTTATGCCTTACCATACTATGATGTTTTTATGACTTTTTATGCCTTACTATACTGCAGACTTTTTATGCCTTACTATACTATGACTTTTTATGCCTTACTACACTATGTCGTTTTTATGACATTTTATGCCTTACTATACTATGACTTTTTATGCCTTACTATACTATGATGTTTTTATCACTTTATATGCCTTACTATACTATGACTTTATATGCCTTACTATACTATGACTTTTTATGCCTTACTATACTATGATGTTTTTATGACTTTTTATGCCATACTATACTATGACGTTTTTTTGACTTTTTATGCCTTACTATACTGAGGACGTTTTATTCCTTACTGTACTATGACTTTTTATGCCTAACTATACTATGACGTTTTTATGACTTTTTATGCCTAACTATACTATGATGTTTCATGCCTAACTGTGCTATGACGTTTTTATGACTTTTTATGCCATACTATGACATTTTATGGCTTATTATACTATGACGTTTATATGACTTTTTATGCCTTACTATACTATGACGTTTTTATCACTTTTTATGCCTTACTACACTATGTCGTTTTTATGACTTTTTATGCCTTACTATACTATGATGTTTTTGTATCTTTATATGCCTTACTATACTATGACTTTTTATGCCTTACTATACTATGACTTTTTATGCCTTACTATACTATGATGTTTTTATGACTTTTTATGCCATACTATACTATGACGTTTTTTTGACTTTTTATGCCTTACTATACTATGACGTTTTTATGACTTTTTATGCCTAACTATACTATGATGTTTCATGCCTTACTGTGCTATGACGTTTTTATGACTTTTTATGCCATACTATGACATTTTATGCCTTATTATACTATGACGTTTATATGACTTTTTATGCCTTAGCATACTATGACGTTTTTATCACTTTTTATGCCTTACTAT
>NW_019175038.1:106774-158819 GCF_002260705.1 Seriola dumerili | reverse complement strand
TACTATGACTTTTTATGCCTTACTATACTATGATGTTTTTATGACTTTTTATGCCTTACTATACTATAAAGTTTTCATCACTTTTTATGCCTTACTATACTATGTAGTTTTTATCACTTTTTATGCCTTACTATACTATGATGTTTTTATGACTTTTTATGCATTACTATACTATGATGTTTTTTTGACTTTTTATGCCTTACTATACTATGTCGTTTTTATGACTTTTTATGCCTCACTGTACTATGACCTTTTGACTTTTTCTGCCTTACTACACTATGTCGTTTTTATGACTTTTTATGCCTTACTGTACTATGACGTTTTTTTGACTTTTTATGCCTTACTATACTATGGCTTTTTATGCCTTACTGTATTATGTAGTTTTTTTTTTACTTTTTATGCCTTACTATACTATGACTTTTTATGCCTTACTATACTATGTCATTTTTTTGACTTTTTATGCCTTATTATACTATGACGTTTTTATGACTTTTTATGCCTTACTATACTATGTCGTTTTTATGACTTCTTATGCCTCACTATACTATAAAGTTTTTATGACTTTTTATGCCTTACTGTACTATGACGTTTTTATGACTTTTTATGCCTTACAATACTATGACTTTTTATGCCTTACTATACTATGACTTTTTATGACTTTTTATCCCTTACTATACTATGAAGTTTTTATGACTTTTTATGCCTTACTATACTATGACCTTTTATGACTTTTTCTGCCTTACTACACTATGTCGTTTTTATGACTTTTTATGCCTTACTGTACTATGACGTTTTTTTGACTTTTTATGCCTTACTATACTATGGCTTTTTATGCCTTACTGTATTATGTAGTTTTTTTTTTACTTTTTATGCCTTACTATACTATGACTTTTTATGCCTTACTATACTATGTCATTTTTTTGACTTTTTATGCCTTATTATACTATGACGTTTTTATGACTTTTTATGCCTTCTTATACTATGACCTTTTATGACTTTTTATGCCTTACTACACTGTCATTTTTTTGACTTTTTATGCCTTATTATACTATGACGTTTTTATGACTTTTTATGCCTTATTATACTATGACGTTTTTATGACTTTTTATGCCTTACTATACTATGTCGTTTTTATGACTTCTTATGCCTCACTATACTATAAAGTTTTTATGACTTTTTATGCCTTACTATACTATGACTTTTTATGGCTTACTCTACTGTGGACTTTTTATGCCTTACTGTACTAAGACTTTTTATGCCTTACTATACTATGACGTTTTTGTTCCTTACCATAATCTGTCGTTTTTATGACTTTTTATGCCTTTACTATACTATTGACGTGTTCAATGCCTAACTATTACTATGACTTTTTATGCCTACTGTATTATGTAGTTTTTTTTTACTTTTATGCCTTACTATACTATGACCCTTTTTATGACTTTTTATGTCTGTCGTTTTTATGACTTTTTATGCCTTACTATACTATGACCTTTTATGACTTTTTATGCCTTACTATACTATGACTCTTTATGACTTACTATACTGTGGACTTTTTAAGCCTTATTATACTGTGACTTTTTATGCCTTACTGTACTCTGACTTTTTATGCCTTACTATACTGTGGACTTTTTATGACTTACTATACTATGACGTTTCATGCCTCACTATATTATGCAGTTTTTTTGACTTTTTATGCCTTACTATACTATGACTCTTTATGACTTACTATACTGTGGACTTTTTATGACTTACTATACTATGTCTTTTTTATGCCTTATTATACTGTGACTTTTTATGCCTTACTGTACTATTACGTTTCATGCCTTACTATACTATGACTTTTTATGCCTTACTATATTATGTAGTTTTTATGAATTTTCATGTCTCACTATACTGTGGACTTTTTATGACTTACTATACTTTGTCTTTTTTATGCTTTACTATACTATGTTGTTTTCATGACTTTTTATTCCTTATTATACTATGATGTTTTTACGACTTTTTATGCCTTACTATACTATGTCGTTTTTATACCTTACCATAATCTGTCGTTTTTATGATGTTTTATGCCTTACTATACTATAACGTTTCTATGACTTTTTATGCCTTACTATACTTTGTTTTTATGACTTTTTATGCCTATATATACTATGACGTTTTTATGACGTTTTTATGACTTTTTATGCCTTACTATACTTTGTTTTTATGACTTTTTGTGCCTATATATACTATGACGTTTTTATGACGTTTTTATGCCTAACTATGACGTTCTATGCATTATTATACTATGACATTTTCATCACTTTTTATGCCTTACTATATACTATGACGTTTTTATACCTTACCATAATCTGTTGTTTTTACGACCTTTTATGCCTTATTATACTATGATGTTTTATTGGACTTTCTATGCTTTACTATACTATGAAGTTTTTATGACATTTTTGATGCCTTACTATAGTATGACATTTTCATGACAGTTTTTATGCTTTATTATCCAATTACTTCTTATGTCTTCGTGTACTATGACATATTCATGGCCTATTTAATGATTGATTAATGTGGATTGAAGTTGCAGATGAATTTAAATGTAGCACAGTGACAAATATGATGCACACTCATCAGCGTAGATACAGTATATATACTTTATTTACAAATAACTGAATCCCCATGGTCGTACAATGAACAGGTACAGCAGAAGAAAATCATTACAGATTACCAATATAAATAGTCAAAGAATCATAAGAAGCATGTTACTTTAGCAGAAAGAAAATCAACAGACAGTACAGAACAAACATAACAATAAAATGTAAAGAGCACGTTTACATCAGCGAGTGC
The DNA here is from genome assembly GCF_002260705.1 of Seriola dumerili. Classification (NCBI taxonomy): domain Eukaryota; kingdom Metazoa; phylum Chordata; class Actinopteri; order Carangiformes; family Carangidae; genus Seriola; species Seriola dumerili. The sequence continues at coordinate 155,981 of NW_019175038.1, read as the reverse complement.
ATCATTGTTCAGCCTGATTACAGCGCCCCCATCTGACTGATCACTATCATCATTTCAAACGCTGTTTTTGCTTTAAACATACTAGCGTAGCAGATAACTGCACATTTCAGAAAAATCTTTCAAATGTGGATACAAATGCTAATCTTTGCACAAATCCTTATTGGGTATTAATCTTTTGATAGAGTACATTGGCCACTCAAAGAGTCAAGATGGCCACTATTTCCAGAAAGAAATCTTACTTTTTGCGCCAAGTTAAGAGAATGTTAATGTTAAGTTTAGGTAAGAATAATCTAGGTGTCTACAATGTAGAGGGCAAAATTTAATACACTGTAAAAACAAAAATGAAATGTAAATATTTCAGCAAAAAAGCTCGCTAACTAGTCTAGCGCTAGCTAGTTAGCCAATTTCAAGCGGTTAATGGGATTTTTCAAATTAATGGCCCCAGAGTGATAAACATATCAATTTTGGTGCTTGTATCCTCATTTGAAAGATTATTCCAGTTATCTGCTGCACTATACTGAATCATTTGAAAACTTACTGTTCTCTTCCAAGGTTTTATCTTCATAAAAAGAAATGTAGCTGTTTATTTATTTAAAGATAAACTTCCTCTTTTTTGATAATATTTTACTCCCAGGTCACTGATTACATTTAGGAATTTGGCAACACTGGAATAAAATCAGAGAAAACATCTTTAAACTGAATTCATGATGTATTTTTCAGGTGAAGAAGTGACTGCGCTGCGACAACACTGCCTCCTGCTGGCACTGCTGTAAACAGGCAGAAATCTGTCTCCTGTTCTGTATTAACTAACTTGAGTTTTTTTTTTTTTTTTTTTTTTTTTTAAATGAAATGCTTGCGTTTTCCTTTGGTGAGGGAAGCTTAAGGTGTTCGTCACAATAAAACGTGTTTTTCTTTATGAATCCAGTGACTTCCTGTTGATTTTTGTGACCCTTTGGTCCCTGGACATTTGTTAAAATCTTTGAGTTAAATTTCAAAAACAAGGAAACGAACGAATCCTTCTTTCATTAAAAAACACCCCCAGTGCAGACGCAACGTGCAGGTTATTAAATGATGAAAAAGCAACAGGATGCCTGAAAACTTGGAAGTCAGATGTTTTTTTGTTTTTTTTTTACAGTGAGGGAGGGGTTTCATTCATAAATCAAGCATCACAGTTAAAGAAGGCAGCTATCCACCAATCAGAGGACAGCGAAGAGTAAAATCACACTGATTTCTCCCCATCAGACAGATCTGGACACAGTTAGAAACCAGATTGTGTGTTGAAGTGGTCCAGGACTCCTTGGTGAAGTCTGGACCCGCCCACAGCAGGTTACTCTGGTTTAAAACTGAAAACACTGGATATGTACACGGGATCACCAGACCAGATCCTGAACCGTTGCACCACGGACGGGGAGATCGAAACAAACAGGGCAGGAAAATCACTGTTTCCGTGAGACAGTCGCAGAGGAGACAAACATCACTGAAGAGTTATCTGCTGAGTCGATAGTAAACACAAACTGATTTAAATAATTTATTTGTTTGTTTCCTCTAAACTGTGAACAATCATTTCTAACACAAATAAATTTAAAGTCAAATAACTTTTTATTTCAAAATATTTGAAGTTTTCCTTTTTTTTTATTTAAAGATAAATGTATTTCCACTAACAGGAAAAAAACTTAGGAAAATATAAGTGATAAAAATTAAAATACAAAAGGTAAGTCAAAAATGTTTTTGTCATTATCATGATTTCACATTAATACGTTTATATTTTTATCATTCTGAAGTTTTCCTGTTTGTTTTTTTTTTCTTTTCTTAGCTAAATTTACATTTAATTTCTACTGGCTCATTTTATTTGGTTGTTTCTTTGAGCATTTTCTTGCATGTTTTTTCATTGACATCAAAATTTAACATTACCCATTATTCTATCATGGAAATAAAACATGGCGGAAATGTATTTAATGTATTTGTTCACTGAGAAAACTTAGGACAACAAACAAAACAATTTTAATTTATCAGCTAATTGATTGATATTCATTGTTTTTAAATTTTGATTTGTTAACTCAGTTTATTATATAATAATAAATACTTTGACTCATCAGATAGTCTGTTTGATGTTTGTTACTTATAAGAGAAAACAATTCTCACACTTAGTTTTTCTTTTAAATCTCAACGTCTGTCCTGGTGTTAAAGCAGTATACTGTATATTACTTTATATTTGTATACAGTGCGTTTCCCTGCGGGAGAGCTACTGGACAGTTAATTAATTTAGTGTAAATCTGAGTTTAATCCATCATAAAGTTGAATCATCAGGTCAAAGCTGCAATAACCTATTTGTTTTTGAAACTGCATCAAATGAATAAAATTACATGTGCAACTTTAAAATATATATATAAAAAAAAAAAGGTAAAATAAAGTTTAGCAGAGCTGGACTGTCTGTGTTTCTGTTGTAACCTTGTTAGCGCTGGAATGCTTTTTAAGGAACAAAATTTACTGACCGACCCAGTTAGTCTGAGAGAACTGGTTCAGGATCACACGATAAACGCCATGAAATAGTTCAACGTATAAACTTTTAGTTGATGACTGATGGTTAGTGACAGCAGAGGAAACTTTACAGCACTTCAGGATATCAAGGCTCTGGCATTTGGATCCAGATCTCACTTGTAATTTTATATCCAAAATGTTCCTTAAGATATCAACTGTACATTTTTTTTCAAACTCTGATGCACAAATACTTTGTCTCCTAATTTTTGTAGCATTAATCAATATTCAGTTTAAGCAACAATTTAGTTGTAATGAACCAGAAATCATAGTGATCCATTCAAGTAAACTGTAACCCGGCCGAATGTTAAACAGAAAACTAAAATAAACAAAACCAGGAAGTAATAAATTAAAAGAATCTGCATCGCCTCCACTTATGTCATTTTCCTTCCCTCAACACACACTTAACCAGGAGGGATGTGAAAAACGGCCACTAGGTGGAGCTGTGACATCAAAAATATATTGCATTTATATTTGATTAAAAAATACAAAAAAAAAAAACAACAAACAAAAAAAAAAAACAATAACAGAAAAAAAAAATTGAATAAAAATCTATCCTGAACTTGAGATCCACAGAGGGACCGATACTGACGATCTGGTTCAGGTAAGCCGGTTTTTCCTCATCAATCAGCTGCTGCATCTCTCCACAGAGTGATCGATGTTCTCAGTTATTTTAAATAAAGTTATTTAGTTCAAATGTTTTAGATCTTTTTAAAAAGGCAAAGTGTGGAATTGCAGCGATGGTGAGGTTATTGGGTGGATTAAGAGTTCTTGTCTGTTTGTTAGGTCTTTAAGGGTCCACTAGGTTCCTAATGCTGGGGCCCTTACCCAGGACCCAAGTAGGGCTGGGTCCAGTGTCTTATTGTCCTCAGGTGCTTTTTGGATTTTATCTCTCTTTTTCGACCATTCATTTTTATCTACATTGGATTCAAGTAAAGTTTCCACAGGTCAGGTTCAGATCAGGTCCAAAGACCCGTGAAGACTTGTAAAGTGTATGTTAACGCTCAGCATGTATCAGATCTTTTCCGTAACTCCAGCTGGGATTAAAGGAGTGCTCCAGTGATTTAGATGTGGTCGGACGTGGGGCTGAACAACAAAATATTATCGAGACTGCGACATGGTCAGTGCAATTGTTTGATAAAGGTAAAAATACCATTATAAACGCAGCACATCAAAATAATTGCAATATGATTTTTTGTTTTGCATATTGTTCAGCCCTCGTCGGACGACAAATGCAAAGTCTGTCTGAAGCACATCGGGCTTTTAGTATTGCACGTCCATAAAATTGGGGAACTTATTAAAGAAATACGGGTCAAACCTGAAGCAGCAGAGATAGCCTGACTTTTAGTACATAATATGGGTCAAGCCCAAAAACCCAAGATCCTACAGTTTCCGTAAAGCCACTTGATAACGACTTTTGGTAGACCCACCCTGCCTGGTGACCCACTTCCAGTTTGTAATGCAGGCTTTCCATCATTGTCTTGGAGTTCAAGCCAAATCATGTACATTGTCAAGGTTATTTATGACTTAAGAACTTAAGAAAGCTTCTGTAGAGGAGACATTACAGATAAGTATTTTCTGAGGCTGAGTGGTATAAATCCGATGAGGGTGACTGGACTGTAGCCAATAGAGTAAAAACACAGCTGGAAACCTGCAGAGACACATTTGACCACAACAGCAACTGTTAAAATGCGTCTTCTGATCCACATTATCAACCTGGGCAATACATATAGAACTGATTAAATAATTAAATCAGACAGCGTGTTTGGAAACTCGAACAAGTGAGCAGAGGAAGAAATGTTTTCAGGAATCCGAGAGGCGAGTTCAGATGTCCAGGTCACTCTGTCATAGATTTTATGGTTTTGAAGCATTAATTTTAAAGACTTTTGTAATTGAACAACAAATGTATCACACATGTATAAGACAAAGATATGAATTTAAATCCAGAAGTTTATCTCAAAGAACGAACATCAGAAGTGGGCGTTTGGACGACCTGGAGTTAAAGCAGATCAAATATAACTAAACCTCAAGGTTTTATATTTAAAGATTTGGGCCGAAGGTGGTCCTTGATTTGGACTGAGATCCAGGCTCTGGATCTGTTCATAGGAATGTCCAGAGTTGGAACTTGGGTAATCCGACTTTTTGTAGAACAGTCCAGATTAAGACTATAGGATTGTCCAAATTCAGGCATTGCATCTTTATTTTTCTCTACTGTATGGGTGTTTCACATTTGGGATGAAGGGGGTTCCAAATTTTGACTACCTTCACCTTTGGTTCAAAGGTAGACCTGGGTGTGGGGTAACAGCAGTCCAGCTGGAGCCTGGGCTCTGCATGTGTCCATGGCGGTGTCCCTTTGGAACTAGGGTGATCTGTATTTTGGTGAAGGTGTAGATTAGATATACGCTGTAGACTGGTCTGGTTCTTTGAGTCCGGTACCTTTATGTGTCTCTTGGGATTTGGGTGTTTTGTCTCTGGGACAACAACAGTCCACACTTGAGGGACAACCAAGTCTGGACTACGGGCCGATGGGGCTCCAGACTGGGAAGAGACTGGGTCTGGCGGGTAGTGTAATCTTGGAAAAAAAAGGTTGTCTGTTGATGGTCTTAGAGATGTCCTATTGTGGGATTTGAACAGTCTTGGTTCGCCTACCTTTAGGTCAAACCTGCCAAGATGGCAATCGTGATTTGACCTGGGGTGGCCCCGCTTAAACAAGATCTCTCCATTGCAATGTCCAAATTAAGAACTAAGGCAACTCACTTTAGTCCAGTTTTGGGCTGTAGGTTGGTTAAATGTTGAGCCTTGTACCTTTGTCTCCTGAGTTATCAGTGTTTCCCATTTGGGACCAGGGTAGTACCTAATTTGGATCAGACTCACTTGACCAGACTTGGAAGAGAAGTGGTCTGGAGGGTAGTCCAGCATTGAGGAAAAGGGTTGTCTGGTTATGGGTTTAGGGCTCTGAAAGCAGCCTCAAATTGGACATGAGACAGTCCAGCTTAAGGCTAGACTCTGGATCTCTACATAGTAATGTCCAGATATGGATTAAGACAACCCATTTTAATGCAACCCAGATTTGAGTTGTAAATTGGTCCAAATTTGAGATCTGTATTTTGACTTGTCTCTTGAGACAGGTGATTCACATTCTGGATGAAAGTAGTCCAAAATTTTGACAAACCTTTGCTTGAGTTGGACCAACAGCACTCCAAACTTGGCAGAGACTGTGGCCGGAGGATAATCCAGTCTAGGAAAAAAAGGTTTTCTGGTGCAGGGATGTTAGATGTCTTATTCTGGTCTTAGAGCAGTCCAGACTGGCCTAGGTCTGGCTCAGGTGTGCCTGAATATGGGTTGAAGGCAGTCTGGATTGTGGATCCCCGGATCTAGAGTGGTCGGGATTTATGCTGAAGGATTAAGAAATAAATAAATTGCGCAGACAATGATCCAGTTTAGGTCTAAGATGGTCTGGATTTGGGAGTTGTCCAATACTGGTCCTGATTCAAGGCTGGTCCAGATGTGGCACACTGAAATCTGGATAGTTGTAGATTTGGGTGGAGGATGTTTGGATTAGGTACTGAACTGTGGTCTGAATTGGACTGGTTGGACTGTGCCACTGTTATGTTACATGTAATCCAGCTCAATCCTGTTGGATGCACTCTGGACAGAAGGTGGACGTTAGTGCCTGGAGAAAAGGGGATCTCTGTGTACGTATCTGTCTCTGTCTGTCCGTTTGTCTGTTTGATGGGTCTGTAGTTTCTGTCTGAGGTTAGCAGCTGCAGCCCTCTTTAGCCGGCTGGCTGTCGGCGTTGAGGCGGCCTCCCTGTGGCGCTGACGGTTTGTGTTGGACTCCTGACTCGGCGGCATTCAGGTCCAGACTGCCGTCTTGGATGTTCTGGTAGATCCTCTTTGCTGCCTCCAGGAAGGCCTCCTCCACATTCTCCCCTCTGAGGAAGACAAGGATCAAGATACAAACATACAGTTCAGTTCTTGTACATTAAGGACTTTAAGCTCTTAAAGCAAATTAAATTAAATAGTTTATATGGTTATATTTTTACTAAGACACCATTCTAGATGTGTGTGTGTGTGTGTGTGTGTGTGTGTGTGTGTGTGTGTGTGTGTGTGTGTGTACTTACGTCTTAGCACTGGCCTCTAGAAACAGCAAACCTGATTAACAACAGGAAGCAGAGATCAGAACCAGGCAGTCAGTCAGTCTGATGTCCTGTTAATAAACTGTACATTTCAACATGTCTCTGCTCCTCACCGTTCTCTTCAGCAAACTGTTTGGCCTCCTCGTACGTCACGTCTCTCTGAGCCTCCAGGTCGGCCTTGTTACCAATCAGAATGATCACCTGAAAGATGTCATTTATTACACAACTAAAGTGCATCAAACTGCTAATGTAATATTTGCCTCTTTGTGGACAAGAAACAAATACAGTCTGGTGCAGAAGCCTCTTTTTGTGTCCTCTCCAAGCAAAAATTAAAACCTACAGATAGTCAAAATTGCTTCAGTTCTTGGTGCATCTTTACTCACTGTGTTTGGGTTGGTCAGGTTCCTGGCATCTGTCAACCAGCTGCTTAGGTGATTATAAGTACTTCTCCTGAACACAAACACAAAGAAAAATGATGAGTTATTCTTCAACACTGAGAGTCTCCAACCATACAAGCAGCACAAGTTAAAACTTAGACCTGATGACGGAGCTGGATTAAAACTCAGAAGATCAACTACGTTAATACCATTCAGCCTGAGGGGAACATGAACACCTGAACCACATTTTGTCCCAGTTTATCAAATAGCTGGACCAGAGTGGACCCACTGATAGACTCTGCTGTGGCCACATAAACATGCAGTTGATATGGTGAATCAATGGTTAGCACACATGTCTCCCAAATAGAAGATTGTAGCTTAAAACCTGGTCGGGTAAAGCTCCATAAAGCGACTAGAAACAAGAATACTGATCATCTTGTTTTCAAGACTTGTAGCGTCACATCCTGATTTTATTTTGAAAAACCTTGTAAAGTGAAAATCATTTGAAGCTGACTTCATCCTCACATCCTCCCAAATTTAAATTACAGCAGCCTGTTGAATTTAGTCCAAGGAACTGGACATTTACAAAGACAACCAACCAACCAACCAACCAACCAACCAACCAACCAACCAACCACCCGGCCTCTCCCCGTCAGTACCTGGTGATGTCGTAGACCATGAGGGCCCCGGCGGCCCCTCTGTAGTAGGACCTGGTGACGGCCCTGAACCGCTCCTGACCGGCCGTGTCCCAGATCTGCAGCTTCACCTTCTGACCGTGGACCTCCATGATCCTCGTCCCAAACTCCACCCCGATGGTGTGGGGACAGTCCGCCATGACTGCGAACACACACACACACACACACACACACACACACACACACACACACACACACACACACACACACACACACAGGAGGAAGCTGAATTCAAAGCTTTTCAAGACCCTACAGACACTGTGGGAGGAGCAGAGAAACAGCAGGAGGAGAGAAGAAGAAAGGACTCACATTTTTTCTCTGTGAACTGGTGCAGCAGACAAGACTTCCCTACTCCCATATCACCTGGGGGGAGAGAGAGAGAGAGAGAGAGAGACAGAGGGAGAGAGAGAGAGAGACAGAGAGACAGAGAGAGAGAGAGACAGAGAGAGACAGAGAGAGACAGAGAGACAGAGAGACAGAGGGAGAGAGAGAGAGAGAGAAATCAATCAATAATCAAAAACAAGGTCAGAATGAGGACTTACGTCAAAGTGACCCACGACAGTTTGGTTGGTGAAACAAAACGTTCCTTTTGTCTGAAACATGTAATCAGCATGTTTAGTGGAGAGCTCAAAAAACCACATTACCCATAAGCCCTGGCTGCTGTTACTATGGAGAAGAACCCAGTCAGGTGTGAGAGAGAGAGAGAAGAGTCAGAACATTCAACTGTTTTTTCAGGTTTCTGTAGAGTGTAGTTTTTAGTTTTTCGCTGTCAGTGCAGCTCACAACAGGATGTGAAGCTCAGTGATTGGCTGGTTCTTCCTGAAATGCACCATGGGAGTTGTAATTGACTTCTCCTTCAGTTTTGACATCCACAGGCTTCTTATAGCTTTGACTTTTAAATCAAAGAACCAGATATTTTGTGACACACTGGTTCATATTTTGTTGAGATGATTCGACCAGGGGCTTTTCATGTCGTCACTCTCTATGAGAACATGAACTAGAGGTTTACAGGTGAGCTAACACCAGCAGCCATGTTTGTAGTTCCAAGGGTTTAAACAAACAAACAAACAAAAAAACATCTACTCGCCAAATGGTGGCAGCTGAAAACCAGCCAGCTGGCAAACACTGCTGAGTTTAAGGATGGAAATTGATACGACTTTACTGATACCAGTGCCTTTATTGATTCTGCTTATCAGTCTGATTCTTTATCAATTCCCTTAGAGATTCCTTTCTGTGAGGAAAAAAAAGTAGACCTACACAGGTTTCTAGCATCTACGCAACTGTTTTATTATCTGTGAACACAGTGTTGGAACAGAGCAGGAAAAAGGCACCATGTGACTCTGCTAATGTTATTATAACATGGTTTTACTCTCGTGCTGCTCGGTTGGGAAGATGTAGAAAACAGGCATTCCTGGAATTTAAGCCCATGTTGGTGTTTCCACTCTTCCTTGAAATTACAGACATTACAACCAGCACTGTCGTTGTCTTTCTTTGTGAAATGAAGCCACGCTTTGGACCGTTTCTTCTTCTCCTCCGACATGATTGTTTTGCAAAGCACAACTGTCAGACAAACACGTCAGCAGCGATAAAAGGAAGTGATAGAAGAACGATAAGATTCCAATGGTTCCGACGATTTGTAACATGTTCTCAACTGAAACCGGTTCTCGATTCCCACCCTCCGCCACATTTACAGACATATTGATTAATGTGTGTGTTGTATTTATAAATTAAGAAATGAAAAATCAAATGACTGAAAGGAAGTGAGAGGAAGAAGTGTTTCCCAAACTTCAGTTCTGTTTCACAGTTCTGTTTCCTGTAGGTACCAGGATTTACAAAAACATTTCTCAGGATCATTTATTTTCTTTTTTCCTCAGCAATGTCCAGTTACTCCTGTGTTCCCTATGGTGGACGAAGTAATCTGATCTTTTATTTAAGTAAAAGTATGAATACAACACTGTAAAACACTCCATTACAACTAAAAATACTGAATAAAAATACACTTAAATTAGTAAAAGTAAAAGCGCTAATTTTATCCTTGTGACTCACTGTTAGTGCTATATTAGATATTATTAATAATATTTTACTGTTGTAGCTGCTTTAACTACGTCATATATACTTGGATAGTTTAGTCCACTGGTTCCCAACCTAGGGGTCGGCCCCCTCCAAGGGTCACCGGATAAATCTGAGGGGTCGTCACATGATTCATGGGAAAGAAGAAGAAACAAAACTCCTGATTCACTGATCTGGATTCAGTTTGTGGACTTTTCTTATTTTAACTCTGTTTCTCTTTGGTGGAACTCATAACACCTCAAAGTTTCATCTTTAATGACGTGTTATAGATTATGATTATGCCTTTATAAACCATTCATATGTTTTTTTTAATGTAAATTCTTAATCTTAAAAGTATTAGAGATGTCAAATAAAGTACAGTAAAAAGTGGCATGAAATGGAAATACTCCAGCTAAGTACAAGTACCTCAGAACTGTTCCTAAGTACACTACTGGAGTAAATGTATTTAGTTACTTCCCTACACTTATACCTACATTTAAGTACCAACAGGAGCCAGTACTGTATTAGTATCTGACCCATACAGTGTGGGCTGTATTATAACATGTCACCATCATGGTGACAGTTCACTGGTCATAACATGCAAAACCTGTGTTACAATCTTCATCAACACTAACAGCTCTTCTGGCAAGTACAATTGTAAGGTATTTGTACTTCACTTGAATATTTTTTCTACTTTCTACTTTTACTCCTGTACTTCACAATTCAGATGGATATATTGTGCGTTTTACTGCAACTACTCAACAGTTAATTATTTTAATATTCTTTAATTATTTTTTAATAATTTTGATAGAATATTTTGTTGTTCATTGAACAAAACTCTGATGGGATTTCTCACTATTTTCATAATTTCTATACGCCAAAAAAATTCAATCGATTAATGGAGAAAATAATCAGCAGATTCATCCATAATGAAAATAACTGCAGAACGATTAACTCCAACTCAACCAACTACAGCAGTAAAATACTGCTGATATATTAATGCATAAGTAATAATTATCTAAAGATGTAATAAATAGTGTAACAGTCACAGGAGACATTTTTCTTTATGTACATTTTCCTCATTATACTTTTGTTCTTTTACTTGACTGGGGATTTAAATACAGGGCTTTCAGTTGTAACAGTGTTATAACAGTGTAGTATTAGTACTTTTACTACTATAGCTAGAGTATTTCATACTTAATGAATCAGACACTCACCGATGATGATGTATTTGAAGATGTAGGAGTAGTTGTAAGGTGCGGCTGTCATCTTGATGCTGTAGAGAGGGAGGGGGAGGAGAGGGTGAGGAGGGGGAGGAGGGGGGGAGGGGGACAAAAGGCTTCATTTAAACCAACAGCATGAGTTTCGGCGGAGTCCACACCCTGTCTGAGTCCGTCTCACTTCTGTCTCCTCTGAACCTGAAACCGTTCAACTGGACACACAAACAAAAGGAAGCGGCTAGGCTAGGCTAACACACAGCTAAAGGCTAAACACCGAGCTCTGCTCCTGCAACGCCGTTAAACACCGTGACAGTCGTACGGGATAAAAGCAGCCCCGGTTAGCACAGGTATTAACCTCCATCAGCTGACTTCCCTCCCCGAGCAAACCTCTCAATTCCCCCTATTAGCTTTAGCCCTGCAGCTAACCGGCTAACAGCTGCAGTTCTGTCTACGCCTTGCTAACAGCTAACAGCAGGAGGCCACTTTTTATCAACACTCACAACGAAAACCATGAAATAATAAAGCAGACAGGCAGGGTGTGTTATAAACCCCGTTGTTTTACCTTCGGTCCGGGTGTCTATCTAACCTGTAACTCTGGTTGAACCGCTGGTTAGACAGACTGTTATCTTGGTTAGCTGGTTAGCCTGCTGAGCCGTCAGGAAGCCTTTCCTCTCTTCCGCGATTCTTCCTCACCGGCAAGAAAAGGGACGAACAGGTTTTTACCGCCACCCAGCGGAGGATGAAAATATCTAAACGATTAATTAAATTATATATTTTTTGGATAATGTTACACTGCACCTTAAATGTCCTTTACATGAACATGTGTAAGCTTTTACAAGAAACAAGAAATTTAAGTAGACAAGTCATATATTTATATTTATTTAATGACATCCTAAAGTCACACTCAATCTAAAATATGTGTATCATGTCTGTGTGTTCAGATTTAGAGTTATGATTCTGAGCAGTAAATGTAGTGTTGATCATGTTGATCATGTTGATCAACACTACAAACACCTGCATTCACCTGTCCCTCTGTGGACATCGCTGTCATGTGTCAAGCACCTCAACCATTTAGACTAGAATAGAAACAAATAGAGTAGAATACAACTTTATTGTCAACCAGAGTGGAAATTTGTCTTGAGCTCAACAAATATAAACACAGAGCAACACGCAGGAACATGTAATATATAAAAGAATAAACATACAGAACAAATGTGGCATCAACAAACCACTGAGATAAATAAGACACTTAAGTATTAAGTACAAAGAAAAGTGGTTTAGTTTCCTGACCTCATCCGACTGTGCTCTTATCCAACCATGAACATAATGCATATAGTAAAATATATCTGAATTTTCTCAGACAAGGACACACACATTTATCACTAAGTTCCCTGATTTCACATTTATATCAATAAAAAACATGTAATAACTGGTTTATAACAGACTATAATGCGGCTGTAATCATATCTAAATGTTTAATTAATCTTTGCTAATAACTCTACTTCATTCTGTGATGGCAATTTATCTATATAATTTAAATCTGCTTACAACTACATTTATTACATGTTTATATAGTGTTTATAAATGCTAAATTATTGGACTTAAAATAAAGTGTTACCCATTCATCTAACAGCTAAAGTGAAAGATATTAAAATTCAGTTTTTTAATATTACAGTATCATTTTACAGGTCAGTGTTTAGTTCAACATCAACAAAGAAACATTCACCTGAGATTATAAAATTCAGTAAATATAAAAACGATACAAATACATGATCGTCATGGTAATAATCAATGATTCATAGTCATATGTATAAAATAACATTGTGCTGATCATAGTGAGAACAGATAAAAAAAAACTGCTTCAGTTATTACAGACATTCACATCAAATAAAGACCATGTGGATTAAACAACACAAGAATAACTAATTCAAACAAACATGCGACCTGAAGTTCACAACAGTGAGTCATGATACTGAACAGAGAGCAGACAAATGAAGAGTTTTACACAGCAGGACAACAAACTTCCATCACAGTGTTACAGATGAAGGAAATCCTGACACACCCAACAAACAGGACCAAACACATCTCAGAGACTGCGGCTCGATTTGAGAGCACAATATTTAATTATGGAAGAAAATCTGCAAAACATTTTCACACTGAACACACCCAGGTTCAGTTAGGAAGCAGGAAATGACCGCTCATTTGGAAAATATCTGAGCAGACTGCGACTGAAGTCGGCACGCTGTCATGTTTGTCTGCTGCTGCGTCCATGGACGGATTAATGAACGGGTCTCCTGGGTACAGGGCCAGGGGCCGCCAGGGCCCCTGAACAACTACATAGAAACAACACGACTACAAAGAGACACAAAACAACTACAAAGAGACACTAAACAGCTACAAAGAGACACAAAACAACTACAAAGAGACACTAAACAGCTACAAAGAGACACAAAACAACTACAAAGAGACACTAAACAGCTACAAAGAGACAGAAAACAACTACAAAAAATAAAACAACTACAAAAAGACAAAACAACTACAAAGAGACACTAAATAACTACAAAAAATAAAACAACTACAAAAAGACAAAACAACTACAAAGAGACACTAAATAACTACAAAAAATAAAACAACTACAAAGAGACAGACACACCTTTATGTGTCTGTGCCCATGATCTCAGTCTCATAGTCCGTCCATGGCAGCGTGTGATTGAACACTGGATTCTTAAGTACCGACATATTGTTGTGATGGAGCTTATTAACATGTTGTTTATTGAAATACAAAAACCTTCAACTGGACAAAAATCAACCCAGATTAGTGGTTAACAGGTAAAGTAAAATGTTAATAAAGACATTGTGCTGTGTGTGTGTGTGTGTGCAGTTTATCGTGCATTTATCGTGTTTGCAGAAACTGTTTGATTTCTTTGGTTTATCAGAGATTCACAACAGCATATGGAAAGATTAAGTTAGAGCCTTAGTCTGTGCACTCGGTGAGCACTTTATTAGGAACACCTGACTAACACTCGGTCTTTCCTCAGCTCTCCATGTCATGGATCCACCAGCTGATGTCTCCTGTTCGACCACATCCCAGAGGTGTTCTGCAGCATCAGGTTTCTGTTCTTGGTGACAGGAATTGTCCATCCACCTCAAACCAGCTCGTCTGACTCCAACAACCACGTCACGGTCAGATGTGAAACTGAAGCTCCTGATCGGGATCTGAAGGATTTTAAACTGCCGCTTCATGATTGGCTGATTGGATGAATGCAGGAAGAAGCAGGTGAACAGGTGTTCCTTATAAAGTGCTCAGTGAGCGTACATGTCAAAGCCTGTGGTTAGAGCCGTCAGAGAGGCCGACGCAGACACTGAGTTATAAGCTTGTCTCTTTAAGTGACATCCACAGTGTCGGAGTCGTCAGGTCGTCTGTGGATGTGATGTTGAACAGCTGGTGTCAAGCTGCAGCTTTGGTTTCCCATTCCTGTGAAAACAACAACAACAACAACAGAGTTAACTGTGTAATACATGAAGAATATTTAGCAACTAAATTCATATTCAGCTGTTTCCTATTGGAAAAACCATTTTACAATCAGACGGCCCTTATAAAGGATTTATAAAAGGTTTAAAAGGAGGTTATTAATTCAGTTGTTTACACTTTCTAAATCGTAAATAAACAATTATAAACAAGTTATAACACAGTTTTCATACATTGATGCAGGCTCACTATTTGGCAAGTTAATGCTTATAATATTCATTAATGTGACTAATGAGTTTCTACCATTTACAACTGGTAAAAGGAGCCTTATAGTAAAGTGTAAATTACATCATCATTTATTCATGAGTTACTATAAGGCTCCTTTTGCCAGGAATTGAAAAACAGGTTGATGTTAAAACCCGACGTTGGCTAACTGACGCTGTGACGTTGAGCAGATCAGAATGACGGTATTTTATATGTCAAGATGACGTTGGCATGAGGCAAGGTGCAAAAACATCAACATCTGATTTTCCCTCCTCACAGGTTCGTCTCCAGACTTCTGAACAGAGTGAGACGCCACAGTCTGGATCAAATCAACAGTTTGTCCCAAAATATTAAAATTCTCTGTCGAGTCTTTGTGCGATTATTTGACTGATGAAACATTTATCATGTCACTGATTTCTTTTTCTTTCTTTATCAAATGATCTGAAATCAGGAATATAAAGTTTGTGGTTTTTGTAAGCCCAGCAGTAGAGACGTGGAAGCCGGAGCGCTAACAGGCAGGTGAACTCAGGTAAACAGCAGAGTCTGTGTGACGCTCACCTTCCGCCTCTGGAAAACCCTCCCGTGCTCGATGAAGAGCGCTGACGGAGCTCGTCTCAGAGAGTTCTTAGCCGAGGCCGTCCGTCGCAGCAGAGGGTTCAGGAAGCCAACCTGGGCCAGCACAGACCAGCAGGGTGAAACCAGTGAAACCAGTGAAACCAGTGAAACCAGTGAAACCGGTGAGCAGAGTGTGTCAGAAACCCAGTGTGTACATATCTAACTGATGTTGCTGATCCAGAGCAGGAAGCGTTTGTAGCATTTAGTGTCATATTCTTAGTTTTCATGCTTCATATTGCAGCAGAGACGCTGATAATGTTCATGCTTATGTCATTAAATGTCGTCTTTTCTAACTTAAAGATGAGATGTAAAGTTAGATTATTGATTGATTACCATTTCTTGTACAGAAGCCCAAATGACAAGTGATCATTTCTTCTTCTACTGGTTTTATTTTGGGAGTAAACGGTGTGAACGTGCACCAAGTCAGTGACCAATCGATCAGTGATCAATGATCAATAAGCTGCTGCATGTATCCTATGAAAGGTGTGGTTAAGTTAAAGTCAGCTGAGTGTTGGTGTGTTGACTGTGGAAGCTCCTCCCACCTGAGCGCGCTCAGTGCAGATGGCCAGCGACTGTCTAAAAGAGGTGCGTTTGTTTTGCTTCCCGGCCGACGCCAGGTTGATCTCCGACCCCGCCCTCAGCTGCACCGTCCTCTTCATGGTCAGCTCCAGCTTCTGGACGCCTCGCTCCACCTCACCTGCGTACCTGTCTGAAGCCACAGCCACACACACGTTAAAGAGACTGTTAACTTGTCCTGCACAGTCAGACACTTGACTGTCGTTCACCAAAGATATTCCTGCACGAATCGTCAGAGGAGACACAGATCTGTTTCTCACGGCCACAGGTGTTCTGGGAAATGTAGTTTTGTCCCTGCCGGCCAAAAAGCAACTTCCATGAGATGTTAATGTTACACGCAGCCATGTCTCCAGGCCGTGACATGAAGGAGGGTTTTATAATAATAATAATAATACTCTTTATTTATAGAGAACTTTTCAAACACTATGTTACAAAGTGATCGACAAAGAGCAAAAAATAAAATCAGTTAAATCAATAGATTTCACATAATCGGCTGAAATTAACATGGAGGGGTCCTTACAACACTTTTTGCAAATGATATTAATGATCACTATTTTCACTGAAGTTTTGGTGCTTTATTCAAATTTAAAACATCTGTGTTCCTCTGATTGTAACTGTGGTCAGATAATTCAACAATGAGGTTTATTGACCATAAAATTGTGTAAAAGTCAGAGTAATGAGCTGGAAAGAAGTTGCATCGTTGACACAAAGGTTAAGAGACATAAAGCAAGTCAAGGGAAGGTAACACCTCCGATAGAAGTGTGTTTTAGGAAGAGTCTTGAAAGAGGTTACAGACTCAGCCGACCTGATTTCCTCAGGAAGATCGTTCGACTGTAAACTCTCTGTCCTCTTTAGCTCTCAGCCTCTGGAACAGACAAGCTGCCCGAGGCTCTCAGGATCCCACTCATCTCTGAGTGCGGAACTAAAAGGCGGGAGATGCAACCGGCAGAGAGGCGACGGCGAGCGTTAAAAGGTTCTGTGATGTGACTCACTGTGGCTGCTGTGGACGGAGTTGCTGTAGGTCGCTGAGTCTTTGGACGACACCGAGCTGCAGCGAACTGAATCCTGAGAGCTGTGGAGCTGAGAGAAGAGACACGGAGCAAACACACACTGACGTCCTGACAA
Source organism: Seriola dumerili (assembly GCF_002260705.1). NCBI lineage: Eukaryota > Metazoa > Chordata > Actinopteri > Carangiformes > Carangidae > Seriola > Seriola dumerili. Next base: position 138,917 of record NW_019175038.1, on the reverse strand, counting down.
AAACTAGAACCACCTCCTCGTGGTCGTATCCCTCCGCCACTCAGACTAGTTCCAGCTTACATCCCTGTTTATCCAGAGTCACAGAAAATATCAACCATTCGTGTGAAATTTTGTCATAATTGCCGTGAAGTCTTGAGTAATGGCTAAAAAGTGTTTTGAGAGGTCACATTGACCTTCGACCTTTGACCTTTGACCACCAAAATCTAATCAGTTCATCCTTGAGTCCTAGTGAATGTTTGTGCCAAATCTGAGGCAGCTCTGTCAAAGTGTTTCTGAGATATCACGTCTGCAAGAATGAGACAGACGGATTCTTTATCAACTGCTAACAACCGAGTAAAAATACCACTACTACTACTACTACTACTACTACTACTACCACTACTACTACTACTACTACTACTACCACTACTACTACTACCACTACTACTACCACTACTACTACTACTACCACTACTACTAATACCACTACTACTACCACTACTACTACTACTACCACTACTACTACCAATACTACTACTACTACTACCACTACTACTACTACCACTACTACTACTACCACTACTACTACCACTACTACTACTACTACCACTACTACTACTACCACTACTACTACCACTACTACTACCGCTACCACTACTACTACTACTACCACTACTACTACTACTACCACTACTACTACTACCACTACTACTACTACTACTACCACTACTACTACTACCACTACTACTACCACTACTACTACTACTACCACTACTACTACCACTACTACTACTACTACTACCACTACTACTACTACCACTACTACTACCACTACTACTACTACTACCACTANAGCTGCCCGAGGCTCTCAGGATCCCACTCATCTCTGAGTGCGGAACTAAAAGGCGGGAGATGCAACCGGCAGAGAGGCGACGGCGAGCGTTAAAAGGTTCTGTGATGTGACTCACTGTGGCTGCTGTGGACGGAGTTGCTGTAGGTCGCTGAGTCTTTGGACGACACCGAGCTGCAGCGAACTGAATCCTGAGAGCTGTGGAGCTGAGAGAAGAGACACGGAGCAAACACACACTGACGTCCTGACAAAAACTAGAACCACCTCCTCGTGGTCGTATCCCTCCGCCACTCAGACTAGTTCCAGCTTACATCCCTGTTTATCCAGAGTCACAGAAAATATCAACCATTCGTGTGAAATTTTGTCATAATTGCCGTGAAGTCTTGAGTAATGGCTAAAAAGTGTTTTGAGAGGTCACATTGACCTTCGACCTTTGACCTTTGACCACCAAAATCTAATCAGTTCATCCTTGAGTCCTAGTGAATGTTTGTGCCAAATCTGAGGCAGCTCTGTCAAAGTGTTTCTGAGATATCACGTCTGCAAGAATGAGACAGACGGATTCTTTATCAACTGCTAACAACCGAGTAAAAATACCACTACTACTACTACTACTACTACTACTACTACTACTACTACTACTACTACTACTACTACTACTACTACTACTACTACTACTACTACTACTACTACTACTACTACTACTACTACTACTACTACTACTACTACTACTACTACTACTACTACTACTACTACTACTACTACTACTACTACTACTACTACTACTACTACTACTACTACTACTACTACTACTACTACTACTACTACTACTACTACTACTACTACTACTACTACTACTACTACTACTACTACTACTACTACTACTACTACTACTACTACTACTACTACTACTACTACTACTACTACTACTACTACTACTACTACTACTACTACTACTACTACTACTACTACTACTACTACTACTACTACCACTACTACTACTACTACTACTACTACCACTACTACTACTACTACTACTACTACCACTACTACTACTACTACTACTACCACTACTACTACTACCACTACTACTACCACTACTACTACTACTACCACTACTACTACTACTACCACTACTACTACTACCACCGCTACTACTACTACCGCTACTACTACTACTACTACCACCACTACTACTACTACTACTACTACAATTACTACTACCACTACTACTACCACTACTACGACTACTACCACTACTACTACTACGACCACTCCTACTACTACCCCTACTACTACTACTACTACTACAATTACTACTACCACTACTACTACCACTACTACGACTACTACCACTACTACTACTACGACCACTCCTACTACTACCCCTACTACTACTACTACTACTACAATTACTACTACCACTACTACTACCACTACTACGACTACTACCACTACTACTACTACGACCACTCCTACTACTACCCCTACTACTACTACTACTACTACAATTACTACTACCACTACTACTACCACTACTACGACTACTACCACTACTACTACTACGACCACTCCTACTACTACCCCTACTACTACTACTACTACTACAATTACTACTACCACTACTACTACCACTACTACGACTACTACCACTACTACTACTACGACCACTCCTACTACTACCCCTACTACTACTACTACTACTACAATTACTACTACCACTACTACTACCACTACTACGACTACTACCACTACTACTACTACGACCACTCCTACTACTACCCCTACTACTACTACTACTACTACAATTACTACTACCACTACTACTACCACTACTACGACTACTACCACTACTACTACTACCACCACTACTACTACTACTACTAATAACAACAACAACAACAACAACAACAACAATAATAAAATCCAGCTGTGGAAGGACACAGCTGCAGTGTGGTGTGTTCTGCAGGACTCGTACTATGTGCTCCAGGATGGAGGTGTTGGAGTAGACGGGCTGGTTCCGGCCCGTCCCGCTCAGGTGGAAGGGGTCGTCCATGTAGGTGTTGGAGGCGGGAAACCTCCGGGTCTGCAGCCCACTGAGGAGGGAGGAATAACCCACATCGCCTCTATCACCATGACAACGTGCACTGATGAACGGAACATACGTATGGGACGTGTTAACAGACTCTCACCTCAGAGCTCCACCTGTGTGCTCCTGTGCCTTGTTGTTGTCATGGCAACTGTGATTGGCAGCTCCGTCCTGCAGCAGCTTCAACCACCGCTCCTTCTCCTCTGAACTACTGACCTGAGAGACGGAGGGATGAAGGAGTGAAAACCACATTATTCACTGTGAATATGTCCCCTGAACGCCTCACACACAGCCTATGTTAGATGGTATAATTAACCAATGTTCCCTGAACGCCTCACTCTATGAGAAAACACTGTCGGCCACGTGGACTCACCTCCAGCACAGCCACCTGGTCACCGAGCATGCTCAGTGTGATCCTGTAGGAGTGGTCTGTGTCGGGCCCGGCTCGGACCTCACACCCTCTGAGCTGGACGGTGTACTGAGGAGATCGCTCCCTCTTCCTCCCCCCTCCCCCCTCCTCCTCCTCCTCCTCCTCCTCCTCCTCCTCCTCTGCGGACATGTTGAGCAGACCGGCCTCCACCTGACACAGCAGACTCTGCCACTGACAGTTCATCAGCACGTTCAGGAAACCTGTCGGCAACAAACACCTGGATCACCTCACCTGTCACAAGTCCATGTTCTCAGAGACGAGCTGAGCCGGGGACGGACACTGATGTAGAACCATCGTGTGATCACTTCAAAGACATAATCAATAATTAGTTCACCCTCAGAGTTTCAGTACCTCTGTCTTTGTGGAGGCCGCGGCGAGCTGAAGGTCTGTCGTCCTCAGAGTCAATCTGGACTGAACTGGACTGAGACAGAGACATGGAAGGATTCAGGAAGGTCACATGACTTTAGGTGTGTGTGTGTGTGTGTGTGTGTGTGTGTGTGTGTGTGTGTGTGTGTGTGTGTGTGTGTGTGTGTGTGTGTCTCTCACCCTGCAGGACAGCAGCTGGTCTGATCTGATCAGAGACGATGAACTCTGAGTCTCGACATCACCTCCAACACTCACCTCCTCTATCACCTGCACAACAACCACACACAGTAACTACTGTATGTACATTACATATATTTATATATATAAATATAAAATCTCAAGGTAGTCGTGTGTAAGTTCTGATACATTTAAAATTTATAAAATTGATTTCAAATTCATGTTTCTCATAGTCTTTAAAGTATTTGGGTTTTAAAGCAGTTTTAAGAGAGTAGTGGTGGAAGAAGAACTGTGTGTGTGTGTGTGTGTGTGTGTGTGTGTGAGTGTGTGTGTGTGCTGACCCTCCTCCACTCGTCGGCCTGCTCGAAGCTGTTGTATCCCAGCACCAGAGACTCGGAGCCCAGCAGAACCAGTTTGAGCTGGTGCTGGATTTTCCCGTCTCTCTTCGACTTGTAGACCAGGTGACAGCCGCGCAGGTTCAGCTCCAGCTGAGGCAGCAGGTCCCGCGCACACTTATAACACTGACACACACACACACACACACACACACACACACACACACAGATATATCAGTGATGGTGGATTCATGAATGGATCACAGCAGCCTCTGGTGGACTTTAGAGGTACTGCTGCACACACACACACACACACACACACACTCACTCACCAGGAGCATGCTGTTCCTGATGATGAACAGCTGTTTGGTCCACTGTCCGAGCCACTTCCTCCTCCACAGGTATCCACAGAGGCGGGACTCGGGGGCGGGGCGAAGGCAGGGCTGAGAGGCGCTCCACTGCAGGTAGTGAGCTCTGTCCTTCACCAGCCCCCCCCTGTCCCCATCATCATCATCCTCCTCGCCGTACGACTCGTAGTGACTGCTGTCTGACTCCGCCCTCTCTGGAGATGAAGGTCACCGTCATCTTTGGTACGTTAACACGTTTCTGTGTGTGTGTGTGTGTGTGTGTGTGTGTGAGTGTGTGTGTGTAGGTACCAGTGTTGGACGTGGTCGTGTCAGCAGGTACGTAGGGCTCCGCCTCCTCATAGGTGTCTTCATCATCATCAGCTCCTAGACCTCCTGGAGGGTGGGGCGGCACCGTGGGGCCCTGGATGTAAGAGAAGAGCAAACAGGAAGTGGAGCTTTAGAGCCACGTGTGAACTTCACCCTGTCACTGCAGCAGGAGGCAAACCACAAGCTTCTCCTTTTATTATGTTGATTTATGTGAAGTGTTAATCTGAGAGGTCACCATGACAACCGCTGGAAAGTGACTGAAGTGCAGTGAAATGTTCAATATTAACTCGAGCTACTGGAGTAAATGTAATTAGTTACTTTCCTCCACATCTGCAAATAAATGAGCTCAATGTAAACGAGCTGCCTATGAACTGTCTGTGTGTGTGTGTGTGTGTGTGTGTGTGTGTGTGTGTGTGTGTTCTGTCCATCCATCACGTAGACCAGATGCTAATCAGCCGCCATCAGTGACCACTTCCTCTCTCTGCAGAGCTCTCAGCCAATGGGACGACAGATATAGAGGAGATGGCTTCATATGTAAACACTGTAGATCCTGTCACTCCCTCCAACACACACACACACACACACACACACACACACACACACACACACACACACACACACACACACACACACACACACACACACACAGTAACCCTGCCATCTCCTCCCAAACCTCAGAAGGACTCAGTCTGTCATTACTGACCCACATCACAGACCAGCTCCCTCCTCCCCCTTTAGTTTCTTTCTAAAAATCGAATTACTTTTCTGGACAGGTGCTAGCAGCTATGTGTGTGTGTGTGTGTGTGTGTGTGTGTGTGTGTGTGTGTGTGTGTGTGTGTGTGTGTGTNGACAACCGCTGGAAAGTGACTGAAGTGCAGTGAAATGTTCAATATTAACTCGAGCTACTGGAGTAAATGTAATTAGTTACTTTCCTCCACATCTGCAAATAAATGAGCTCAATGTAAACGAGCTGCCTATGAACTGTCTGTGTGTGTGTGTGTGTGTGTGTGTGTGTGTGTGTGTGTGTGGTGACTCACCCCGTTCCTCAGCCAGAGAGATGAGTCCTGCTTTGAGTCCAGCTCAGACGACCGGACATCATCTGAACAAACAAACAAACAAACAAACAAACAAACTTTCACTTTAACTCGACTGGATCTTCACACATACAAACATCAGAAAACAGCATTACCTGTCCCAGGTGTGTCTGTCAGCTCGTTGCTAGGAGACGATGATGGACAGCTCATGATCATGTACTCAGCATCTTCCACTGGAAACACAACACACACACACGCACACACACACACACACACACACACACACACGCACACGCACACGCACACGCACATGCACACACACACACACACACACACACACACACACACACACACACACACACGCACACACGCACACACACACGTGTATCAGTGAACAGCAGCTTTAACTTCACTGTGTTTCAAATGTCAAACAGACTCTGAAGTTACAGCAGCAGTTTTATCTACGGAGGCCCGGAGGTTCAAAACAACAGTCACAGCTCGAAATGTTGTTGTGTCTCTCAGAGTTATCTTATTCCGCACAAGCAGTAGTACTATCAGTAGTATCAGTAGTATCAGTAGTAGTAGTATCAGTAGTACTAGTACCTGGAGTGTCGTGTGTTTGCAGTCTGGACAGCAGCTCTGAGATGGATTTCTTCTGAGCCTGAGCGATGTAACTCAGATTCTCTGAGTCCAGAACAGACAGGAAGGACTGCAGATCCCAGATCAGCTTGGCCAGAACTGAGGACAGACAGACAGACAGACAGACAGACAGACAGACAGACAGACAGACAGACTCTATCTTAATACTGTGAAAGTATCAAAGCCTCAGTCCACAGAGAAATGCACACAGCCTGTATTCAGAAACTGAGCCTTAAAACCAGCCGTCAGGACTTCTGGAACTTTGTGATGTCACAACAAAGCAGTCACCAAGCCCCGCCCACCTGGACCCACCATCCAAACCTTGCAGGATTTGGTTTCTCTGAGTGTTTTTACCTGGAGTCTGCTTTATTTTTATTGGATCACTCAGAAAACAGTCAGCCAATCAGAAGAGAGGCTCAGAGCCTCCTCTCTTCTGATTGGCTCACCGACCTGTTGTTACTAGAGCTCCAGAGAGAAGCCTGAGAGAGGAGATGTAAAACTACACTGAGATGGTTTTTATATCTTCTGATGGATCAACACTTCAAATAAAACACAGAAGAAGAAACACGGAGCTTTAATGTGACATTTTGAAGTACTTTTCTTTTTATGTTACTTTACATTTCTACTCCAGTACATTTCTTTACATTTTACTAATGATACCTTAATTACTTATTACACAAATATGATAATAAACATGCTGATGAAAGAAGAGCTGAAAAAACTGGTCAATTAACTAATCCATTAGTTAATTAACACAATTTTAATAATCATTTAAAGACTTTTCATGGCTCCAGCTTCTCAAGTGAGAAATTTTGCTGCTTTTCTTTTTAATAATTTTAATTTATCTGTTCATCTTTAAATTGATTTTATTTTTGGATTTTTTTTAGAAACAAAATAATCAATTAATTCATGGAGAAAATAATCAGAAAATTCATCCATAATGAAAATAATCATTAGTTTCAGTCCTGTACAAAATAAATAAAACCAACTACATCAGTAAAATGTTGCTTTTACATGAATGTATCAGTGATAATAATCTATATATGATGGTGTAACAGTCACATGGGACGTTTCTGCATTAAGTACGTTTCCTTTTAACACTTTAAGTATATTTTGATTATACTTACATACTTAGGTAACATTTTTAATGCATAACTTTTACAGAGTATAAGTACTTTTACTGGGGTAAAGTAAAGTACTGAAAGCAGCAGTTGCTACTAGAATTTGTGTTCGCTGAAAGATGGAGACTTGGTTTCTCTACTGAGCTACGACTGTTATTGTTATTTTTTATCTGCCATTTATTGCTGGTTGTGTATCTTGCCCATTAAACTGACATATAGACTGATGGGACAGATGTTTTCGATGGGACTGATGGGACAGATGTTTTCGATCAGTCAGTTTTTCTCTTTAGGGTTTTAGGATTGAGGTGTTTTGTGGCTGAAATAATATTTGTAAAGGCAGTTTTTGAAGTTTATTGTGGTGTCCCATTTTCACCCATTACTGTCATTATGTTTGTATTCTATTTTGATTTCTGATTTGTGTGAAATCAAAAAATGAAGTGAAAGTATCTGAGTTCTTCCTCCACCAGCTCTCAGAGTCACAGAGGAAACGTCAGGGGAAGAGTGAAGAAGACTTTATCTGATCTATGTAACACTGAGTCATCTGTTGACAGTGGATCAGAGCCAGGACTCATGTTTGATTACAGTATCACACACACACACACACACACACACACACACACACACACACACACACACACAGAGACAAACTGTCTTTATTTCTGTCTCATCTCGTCTTTAATCTTTAACTCCTGGAAAATATTATTCTCACTTTTCCTGTGAATAAAACCAGAGACATCAACTATTTCAATCTCACCTACACCTGTAAAGTTTTGTGACTGTATCTTGGAGGTTGTGACGTTGTCATGGTGACAGACTGAACCTTTTAACTTTAGTGTTTGTTGTATTTTGTTTGTAAATTTAATTTATCTGAAAAAAAAACTATAAACAAAATGAATCATAGCAGCTACGATGCAGAAAGAAAAAGATTAAACTAAACTACAAATTAATATTATTCAATATTATTTTACACAGAAACCCTGAAAGTCAGGTGAAAATCATCTGTATAAACATTCAACACAATAAAAAGTGATCTTTGCTCATTTTTTTATAAGCATATAAATAATTTTATTTATCATTATTTACTGACCTCAGTTACATTTCCTGCACAGGCTTCTGTTTTTAATTCACATGAAAGTATATATTTAATATATAGTTAATACATAAAGGCGCATGTGTCTGTCGAGCTTTTATAGTATTTATATTTCTTTATGTGGAAACAAATAGGTAAAATCAAAAGCATCACAAAAGTTTAAAAACTCAGATTTATTTTTATTTATTTGTTTGTTCATGTTTTGTAATTGTTATTATTTATTTAACTATTTTGATGTTCTTCTTCTTCTTATTTAGTAACTTTCCTTCGTTCCTGTGGACGGAGCTCTTGATATATATTAGCACCTTTGACACACTCCAGTAATATCTAGGTTTGTGTTGTTACGTCCTTATTTATGCAATAAATGAATGATCACAAACAATAACTCAGATTTAGTGTCTGTCCATCATTAGTCTCTGTATTGAAACACTTTTAATGAAAAATTGGGACTTTAAATGAAGTATTACCATTTATATCAATTAGTTCAAGTGTTGTGGTCAAAACTGAGGTGCGTTCAGGTGCAGCTCCTCTAATGACCACTAGATGCTGCTGTGATTAAACTCTGTGTTGAAGTGAATGGGAAAACTTTTTATCTTTTCTCAACAAATTAAAAGACGTTCAATTAAATGAAAAACTAAAAACTAAATTTAAGCAACAGAAAACTTCATGTGACGTTTGTTGTAAAAGCAGCTGTTGATTTAAAACCAGAACAGTTCAGGTGAATTCGTCTGTTAATGAGTGAATAATGACGCTCTGTACCTGTTCAGGTAAAGTTTCCCAGACGTTCTGACCCTGACATGTTAACTGATGTGACAGGATACACACTGATAAGCTGCTGGATGCTGCTAATGTTTAACACAGAATAAAGACACAGTATGTGTGTGTGTGTGTGTGTGTGTGTGTGTTTGTGTGTGTGTGTGTGTGTGGTGTGATGTCACTTAAAAACTCAAGGTCCCTGCACAAAATTGGGAATCAGGAAGTAAAAAATGATACTGAACAAACACTGACAGAAAATTCTCCACAAACAGGGAATTTTTCATTGATTTGACTGATGTTTGATCTGTTTAAAAAAGTTCTGCAACCTCCTCCTTTAACCGAAACAACTTCTAGAACCACCTCTGCACTGACCATAAGAACCACCTACAGCACTAGAACCTCTTCGGTGACTCCTGGCACATCCTAAACAATCTCTAGAACCTGGATCAATTCAATATCCTAAAGGATGAAGAGAACTCCTGGAACTACCTGCAGCAGCTCTTCGTGATTTCTAAAACAACCAAAAGGACCCGGCAAACTTCCTTAGGACCGCATCCAGAACCACCCACAGGACATTGACCATGGACCACCAGAACCTTCAAAACTACAACCATCTAAAAGACACTTTGAACCTCCTTAACTAGGACATACTAAATGACCATAAAATCTCCTCAAGGACCGCTATCACCCTGGATCACTAGAACCACCAGGAGGAACCTAACACTCTAATATGACTACTAGAATGACTTTAAGGACGACAAGAACCTCCTCCAGACAACTAAAACCACCTAAAACAACCCTATTAATGATCACTCTTCAGTGATGAGAACCTCCGTAATGACCACTATAACCATGTAAAGGATCACTACAGCCACCAAAAGGAACTTTAGAACCTCCGTCTGACCACCAGAACCACCTAAACCACCCCTAGATCCTCCTGCTTCACCAATAAAACATCTTTTAAGGGCAACTAGAAACTCCTCAAGATTCGCCTCCCACTAGAACATCTTCAGTAAACACTAGAACTTCTTACATGACCACGGAAACCTCCTGATGGACAACTAGAACCAACTACAACACTTCAGGAACTACAAGAATCTCCAAAAGAACCTCCATAGCCAAGGTTCTGACCACGTTAACCACCCACTAGAACCTCCTACATCACCACTAGAATGTCTTTAAGGACGACTAGAACCTCCTCAGGAGACTCCCCTCACTAGAACATCTTCAGTAAACACTAGAACTTCCTACATGACTACAAAAACACTTCAGGCACTACAAGAACCTCCAAAAACACCAATATTTCTGACCACCAGAACCACCTAAACCACCCCTAGAACCTCTTATATCACCACTTTAAGGATGACTGGAACCTCATTAAGAAAAGTCAAATTTCTGACCACTAGAACGTCCCAAAAGACTTCTGCTATATAACCGCCAAAACCTCCTAATGGACAACTTCAAGAACCCCTTGATCAATGACCACTAGAACCTTCTGAAAGACTTCTGGAACAACCTCATATCATCTGTTTATTTTTTAGTTTCTCTGAATCATAACAGAGACTATTCTTATATGAAAAATGAGGACTGACGTGAAGCGTTGTTTTCTGCTGCTGTTGGGACAGAGCTGGACTGAATGAATGAAGTGTGACTGAGCTGATCCCTGAACAGCCTGAATTATCATCAGAGGGAGGGGAAATGTGAGAAATGCAGAGCGAACACGGTGGAAACAGTCGCTGATTGTTGCTGCAGCTCCATTCAGACGGACAGAGCGAGTGCGTTCGCTCGGAGCTGAGTGGGAGACGGAGGTTAAATGTTTCTGATTAACTCCTCGCTGCTGATTTTAAGGATCCTACGGCTCTGCTTATCGGCCGGCTGCTGTTTTTAAACAGGGAGCCGTACATACCTCGCACACCCACAGCACGTCAACAACAACACAACAACAACACTGTGCTGCTCAGAGACCAGGAGACACGGTTCACACAGACAGACGGAGTTTGTGTTACTGAACGCTGCTTATCTGAGCATCAACTTCACTTCCTGTCTCCGGCTTTGATGCTGCAGAACACACACACACTCACACACACAAACACAAACACACACAAACACACACACACACACAATTACACAATGATCTCATTCTGGTAGCAACAACAAATCAATCAAAAACTACACAACTACTATAAAACCTGGACACACGTCCTCCTTATTCATCTTTCAGTAACTAGACTTAGACATGAATCTGTGCTTATGTCTTATAAAGTGATTGTAATTGCCTCAGTTAATTGTCAGTTCAAATAAACAGGTAAACAAACAACCTGAGTCGCTGTTATTTCACTGTGGATACACAGAACACACACGTCTGCACTGAACCTGAACTGATGAGACCAAAAGACGTCGGTGCACAGACGGGAAAATAAAATGTGTTTGTAATAAACAACTTCTCATCATTCACATTTCTCTCTTTTCTTTCAGTAAAAGCTGCTTTGAAAGAAAGAAAAAAACATCCTGTAACAGACCGAAGTTAAAAACCTATGTGTGTGTGTGTGTGTGTGTGTGTGTGTGTGTGTGTGTGTGTGTGTGTGTGTGTGTGTGTGTGTGTGTGTGTGTGTGTGTGTGTATTTTAGTGCTGTATAAGATGCTTTACCATAAAAACCAAACCCTCAAATTAGCTGAAAGATGGGATTCCACCATACTGTGTGTGTGTGTGTGTGTGTGTGTGTGTGTGTGTGTGTGTGTGTGTGTGTGTGTGTGTGTGTGTGTGTGTTGCAGGGTGTGGAGCAGCTTTCTCTTTCATCATCTGGTTGGTAAATATAGGACAGCAGAAACATTTATATACTGAGCTGCTGTTTGTGACTCACAGCTGTGATCATCTTCACTCTTCAACAGCTGTATTAGAAAACATCTGTATTTTAAATGTTAAAAAAATTATGAGCTTGTATATATATATAAACATTTTGGGGTAGACGTTAACTCCTACCACTAACAGACCTTAACGTTCACATTCTGCATGAATCGTTGTTTGTCTCCTGTGGAATAAAACTGAGTCCCTTTGGCTTCTATTTGTTCAAATTAAAAAATGAATGAGCTGAATTCAGTACTACCACTTCCTGTTCGCAGTGTGTCATGGACGTACAGACAACTATCCCTGGATGGAAACTTAAAAACAGGAGGATTGTGAGTGAAGCTCTGCAGCTGTACGGAGTCTCTAAGTCTTAACATGGAACAGTAACAGTGGTGAAAACTTTCCTCTGCCAGGACACAGCTGTTTGGAAACTCATCGACTTGTGACAGACAAAAAAAACTTTATTAACACATTAATAATTTATATCTAATTGGTTTATTTCATCAGTTTTTTTCAAACTGAAAATGAAATAAAAAAATCTCAGATTTAATTTGGTAACGCTGAAGTCACGACACTCAAACTAACTGCAGCCGTTAGTCAGAGCTGTAATGAGAGAAAAATGCTGAAATTGTCGGTCTAGAGACACACACACACACACACACACACACACACACACACACACACACACACACAGATCTACTGAATGTAAACAGTCTATTAGCTCCGTCTCCTGAGAGCAGCAGGAGGAGGAAGTGATGATGATGATGAGGAGGAGGAGGAGGAGGAGCAGGAGGACAGACGGGTGTTTCCGATTGTTGTGTAGCTGTAGTTAACATACCATCGTTGTGATAAAGCAGACGGACGGGTCACTGGGTGTAACTGATGATGACAGAGGTTTGACTCCATACGTCGGTTCAACATTTTACATCAGAGTGAGACCTCTCAACAGAAATATCCAGCTCTCGTCTCATCTAAATTAGTGAGAGTTTGAACCCTAATGACCCCATGACCTTTCCTCCACCTGACGACTGTGAACCATCAGGACGTAGTGGATCGGTACCGAGGCTGTGACGAACCCTGCTGCCTGTGGGGGGCGCTGACAGCACTTTACTCTGTCACACCTCTGAGTGAAATGACCTGTTTTCATCTGATGAACGAATGAATATATTTTGTAGGAATTCGTGACATCAACAGGTTTGACGTTGTGTCTCAGTTCAGGGAAGGACTCGAAGGTGTGGCAGTTCGTAGACACGAAGGCCGAACTGAAACCAGACGCTCTGGTCTACGGAGGACTTACCATTGCGTCCAAAACATGGATCCCGTCGCCTAGCAACCCGGACAACACTTTTTTTCAGTAACACTTTTTGTTTTGCGTCTCTTGGTTTTAACAGTTGTAACGTTGGCTGTTGAACTGAGCTGAAACACAACAACAGTGTGATCCTCCGGCGCCATGTTGGTGTTGTTTGCTTTCATTACTGGAGAGCAATGAATCCTGGGATATGTTGGACCATGAAGGATCCACCTGTTGGAGCCTTCGTTGTCCAGGAAGAGAAGGACGCGTTTGAAATGGGACAGTGTGGTCGCTGTGATGTAACTGGTCAGCAAACACCAACAGAGAGGATCACACTGTAAAATGTCAGGGTTGTGTTTCAGCTCAGAGCAACAGCTGATGGGTCGACTGTTAAAACCAAGAGACGCAAAACTAAAAGTTTTTTTGTGAAAGCCGCGCTTCTGCGACGCTACAGTAAGCTCGTCGACCACTTCCTGCCAATTGGGACGCAGCTACAGCGACTTGACACTCGACTCAACTGGAGATTTGTGACTCGTGAACAATCTTTATTTTATTTTTCACTCCCTCTCTTATTATTATGTGTAACATTATTGATAACGCAGACGATGATGCTTTAAATCCCTTAGAGACTGAGACTGGACTGGGACGTGTAAATAACGACTGGTTTCTAACAGACTGTAAAGCAGCAGATCTCAGAGTTCATCACTGTGTTCGTTAGCAGCTCTGACTCTGTGGAAGCTGCTGTACAAACACATGATGAAACACTTAAAATGTCTTTATATCTGATTATAACTTTGTTAAAAACCATTTATTACACGTTTGTACGCCGCTTGTAAATGCTACAGTAAAAAGCGTAATTACCACAACTCACACATAGATCAGTAAACTCACATCAGCTCTTATAAAAGGTCAAAGGTGACATTTGTGTTTCTACTGTTTCACATCTAAAATATAAAACTTCATGAACTCACAGATCGTCTTCCTGTGAATGTTTTCCATGTGATGCACAGAACAGACGAGAGATAAGATCATTGTCCCAGACACAGATTTGTATTAAATGTAAAAGTCTTTTTCTCCCATGTGAAACATCTGGACGGCGACAGTGAAACCTCAGCGGCCCTGAGCTCTCTGTCTGTCCTACAGTCGGCAGGTGAACAGGTGTGTGATGAGGTCGGTACCTTTCTGTTTGTCCATGTCTGTGGCTTCAGTCGCTGCCGATCCTCAGTCTCATTTCTCTGCTGAAGAGTCCGAACCATCAAACCACAGAGCGACTCGTCCTGCTGCTCTCTCCTCAGTGAACTGTGTGTGAAGGAGTCGAGTCCCGCCTCTGATGAGGGAGGAGAGAGAGGACGGACCAGCACACTCATTATGTATGAGGGGAGGGAGGGAGGGAGGGAGAGGGAGTCAAAGACAACATGCTCACTGAATCTGTAGGTTCACAAAGTTATTTCATTGCCCCCGTGTTTCCAGGTTTTATTGAAGTTTCAGTTTTATAACCTCGAAGCTGCTGTGAACCAGATTTCAAACAATCCAAACCCCCCGCAGACAGAAAGATGTAATTCATTTTAAAAGACCATAATGCTTTGTAAAATAACAAAACTTATTAAAAAAAATATTATACATGACAAAAATATTATTGTAATTTAAATAATATAATATCATAGAACTGTAGAAGAGAAGAAAACGCAGTAACCACTTATTTTTCTCAAACACGTCAGAACTCGTGAGACTCTGGAGTGTGTGTAGATTCTGCTCTCACCTCAGAACAAATCCAGCATAAGAAAACTGACAGTGTGTAAATGTCCTCTAATGAAAGGTTGGTGAATGAAGCCCGATGAGACGTTAAACTGCATCGTGTTCTTTTCCTTTCTTTTCTCTCTGTTTGTTTTGACCAGAGTTCACATCCAGAGCTCCGTCTGTGGTTCAGACAGCAGCAGCATTCTGGTTCAGGTCACGGAAATAAACGTTAACGTGCGTTAAACCTGAACCAGGATCTGTCAGAGTCAGAACCGAACCAGAACCAGTTTAATGAAGCTGGAGTCACTACAGGAGGATTTCCTGATACGTTCAATGTCAACATGTTAGTGACCTACCAAATAAATACGTTAATGAACATTTCCTCATTATCTTAACAGACGCATGATCTGGTCTGGTTTCCTTCTAATGTATCTGCTCTTGTAAATGAAGTGTAGCAGACAGGGTTAGCATCACAGAGCTGCTAGCATGGCTGTCACTGGAAAAGAAGAGGTTCGTACGACGTGTTCTCCGTCGCTCCTGGAGAACGTTCGTAGAGCTTCTTACCTCGTCACAGCTGGGCCGACCAATCACAGCGCTCCAGAGAACCCTGGCTCCTCCTCCTCCTCTTAGTGAATAAGATTCAGTCTGTGAGTGAAACTGTCAGAATGAAATAAAACCTGGAGCTTTCTGTGGTTCATCGTGTGAATCCAGAGTCGAGGAGGAAGTTGAACACAGTCTGCTCAAAGCAAATAGAAATGCTCTTTATTATAACTCATGGTTAATCATTCACATCACCATTCATCTGTTACATCACCTGCATCCAGATATGAAAACAACAACAACAATAATTATATTGTCATTCAGTGGTTCTGTATGTACAGCAGCAGGGCGGCTTCAGACAGGCGAGTCACTGTCAACCAGTCTGACCTCAGTCTGACCTTTGACCTCAGTCTGACCTCAGAGTCCAAATCCAGAGTACCACCCGCCGCGCCTCTGAGCCAGGACCCTGCAACTGTGTCCTTATATGAATCTATTTAAATAAAGGTTAAATAAAAATATGACATCATCATCATGACATCATGCATACGGCAGTTGCATCAGCCTATCAGAAGCGTCGACAGCGACACGGCTCCACGAAGTCGCCCCGCCTCTTAAAATAATTCAATAAAAACAATAAAACACCTCAAAATGTACAAAAAGAAAAAAAACAAAACATGGAACAATCTTTGTGTCTTCATGGTGTTAGTCACAGCAACCCACTTCCTGTCTCTCACTAAAACACAACCAATCAGAACAAAGCTGAAATCCTCTCAGTATCATCAGAATCATTCCTCAGAAAATCAACAGAAAGAAGAAAGTAAATCATCTCAACGTAAAGTGACTGATGCTCGCTCACTCCGACTGACAACATCTTCACACACTTCTGTTTCTTCAGTCTCGTCCTTCCACGGACACAGGAAGCGTGTGGTGGCGAGGCAGACGTGGCGGTGCGTGACGCGGGACGTGACGGCGGTGATTTTACAGTGAGAGTGAATTCATGTCTGACAGACTCTAGAGAGCTGCGTTCACACCTGGCACAGGTCTGAGCTGCTGATTTAAAGGTGCAGAGTCTCGTTTGACCTTCAATAATTCACCTTAATACAAAAACAACATAATGACTGTAAACACATGAGAACAGACCGTCAGCCGCTAATTTAAAACTTCACAAGGTGAACCGCCAGGTCAGAAGGGAAATCTGCTGGAGTTCAGTGGAAGAACTAGTATATAAGAATAAACAGGGAAATATGGAAGCTTTGAGACGTTAATTTATTCATTCATTTTTTCTGTCTTCGTTTTTCTAATACTCATATTGTTTAAAAATAAATAAATAAATAAAATAAAAATAAGAAAACTAAAGAAAATTAAATTGAAATTAAAAAAATTAAAATTTTAAAATTTTAAAATGAAAATAAAATAAAATAAAAATCAGCCGGAAAAAAACATGAATCAGTATTACAAAATAAAATATTTCCCAAAAAAAGCCCCAGAAAACTAAAAAAAAAACAAACAAAAAAATGACAGCCTCTTGTGGCTGAAATGAGTATTGCACAAACAAACAAAAAAATCACTTGCCTCTCAGGGCTTCCATAGGTGCACTTAAAGTATTAAAGTAAGTAAATTTTATATCATTAGATTATATATCATTATCTTTTATTAGATATTATTAGATTAAATGGTCATCAGCTGGTGGAGGTGGAGACTGATGATTATTTTTATTATTGGTTTGTAAACTTTACCAAAAACCAAAAGTGACACCTTCACAGTTCTTGTTTTGTCCGGCCAACAGCCCAAACTTCAAATTAATCAAAATTTAAATTATCACAATAATTAAAAGGAAAAGCAGCAAATCTTCAAATTTAAGAAGCTGGAGCTTTTAAAGTTTTGATGTTTTACATGAGAAATGATCGTTTCAGCTCGACTTGTTTTTACTGTCGGAAAGTTTGATGTATGAACTACCTGAAAATTGAACTGTGAGGTTTTACATGACTGTCAAAGCTGAGCGAGGATTCAATCAGACTTCATCAGATAACAAACACACCCGTTAACATTTAAAGTCACTCCTCAATAATTCAGCTGAAGCTGAAACGTGACCGACGAAGGCGAAACATCAGCCTTCTGCAGGAAAATTTGAAAACATGGCCGATCTTCTTTTCTGCAAGACTCTAATCTGAACCAAATTCAGACGAAAGTTGTCTCATTGGTTTACAGTCATTACACTGATTGATCTGTATCCATCCAACTTTGATTTATTGACACATTAAATCCTCCATATTGCACCTTTAACTGAGGTTCAGTGATGAACCAACACCTGTGCTGCTTTCAATCACTTACACGTGTTAAACAAGTCGACTATTCGTTAGTTCTATTGCAGTGCAGGTTTAGATTTAACCTCTCCACGTTTATGGAGATCAGATATGATGCTGGTGGACATTAATACTTCATAGATATATAACTACAGGTGCTGAAGTCGTCACAGATGCACTGAAGTGTCATCAGTTCAGTTCACTTCAGGTCTGTGTTGGTGTCCAGGTGATACATGTCCAGTGATTTCCCATCATTCTTCAGTTTCAGAAACCTCAGAGAAGTCCAGGAGAGTTTGTCCATTTTGTCTCTTTTCGTCTTTTCGATGGTGAAAATAGATCATTTTCTTTTCAACATTCACATACTGATGGATGATTTTTACATTTTAGATTTTAATAACAAACATGCCACTTCTCTATGTAGGTTAAAAAATAGCTGCACATCATTTGGTCACTAAGCAACACTAGCCAACGCTAAATGTCTACAACCTGCTGAGTGGACAAACCAGAGACGGGGTTCAGTCGACGTGTCTCTGAGCTCCGGTTTGAAGGTTATTATTGTTCTTCTACACAGCAAGAATCCCTCAGGAGTGTGTGTGTGTGTGTGTGTGTGTGTGTGCGCGGTGTACTTAGATAAAACAGGGCAGTGGCTTTTGCTGAACTAGGAAGAAAAAACAAGGAGACAGTTTCATCACAGCCAGAAGGAACGGAGGAGAAAATCAACAACAGGTTTGAAACAGTCTGACATCTTATTTTGAAAGTCTGTGGACAGCCTCATGTGATTCAGTCTCACCTGTCAGCTGTTCAGGTGAGACCTGCTCATGAATCGTTTGGTGCAGGTCAATGCACAAAACACCTTGAGTTAAGCTTTTCCTTAAAGTCTCAATTAAGGTTTCCTTAAAATAAAATTCATCCAACAGTTGCACAAAACACCCTTAAGTTTTCTCCTTAAAATGTTCACTTAAGTGTTTAAAGTTTTCTCCTTATCTTTTAATATACTTAAGAAATCCCTTAAATTGTTGCACAAAAGACCTTAGAGGCCAAAGTTCACCTGGTGAAGTTCCCGTCAAAACAATTTGAGGACGAGATAGTGACGCACTTCTTTAACGTTAGCTGCTTCCCACAAGTGATAAACAGGTATCCCAAGTGCTAATGGCAGCAAATCATCGGTCTCCATGGAAACAGTAAAATCTCTTTCACTTATTTTTTTTCCTCAACTACGAAAACGTTTTAAGAGATTCTGTGCAACACCATCACGTAACTCCCACAACTCCACTGGAAGACGTCCTTTTTGTCCTGGGACATTCAGGGTTCGAGGTCTTTCCTCCAAAGCATTTTATTTTGAAAAGACGTCGGCATTAAAGCCTGAAGTTGTAAAGTAAAGCTGAAGGTTGAATTACTAACCTCATCTGATGGATGGATTCAGCTGTGGTAGCTTTCATCGCTGGCAGGTACGGAAGACGATTGAGGCCATTTTAAAAAGAAACCAATCACTTTAAAATCTGAATTCTGAGATTAAATGTCAGAATTTGTTTTTCAATATTTTTTTCACATTTGACCTGATCCTCTTTATTTCAGTGGGAATTAGCTGCTAGCTGCTGGATGTGATGCTCAACATCAGACTGAGTGACTGCGATCAAACTGTCTCCTGATTTTTCTTTTCAGTGCTGGGAAAGAAATGCTGTCACTATGACATCATAGCTGGCTAAGCCAATAGGAACAATGCTTTTTTTTTTTGTTTTGTTTTTCTTTAAAGCTCGCTGACAGGTGTATTCCCTCAGTCAACGCCTGACTCAGAGTCAGCAGGAATGTTGTTTTAATGCCCCGACTGCAGCTGGAAGCTCAATAATAAAACCCTGACTTAAAAACTTCAGTTTGAATGAATCCGGTCTGATGAAACGAAACCTCAAAGAGCGGGAACACCTCGGCCTGTAGCTGCAGACGGCTCGACGAGTTGGTCTGAGCCCGCAGACGCTGTGTGTGTGTGTGTGTGTGTGTGTGACCTTTAATCTGATCTTTTAAAGTAGTGAGATTAACATATAACCTTCTGTAATCCAGAACACCACCACTACAACCAAACAGCTGCTGATCACTGGAACATACCGGCCTCCTACTTCCTCTTCCTGTCCTACGAACTTACTGTGATGCTCCTGAACTAAACCCTGACCCTTCATGTCCAAAATCCTCATTTCATGCCACTCAGTTTGAAATCTGTTGAGAGGATTCACACAGTGTCCATTCACACTGTGTCCAGTCACACCAGGAAGTGTCACAGCAGAAATCCATTAACTTTTAAAGGAGCTGTTTGGAAGTTTGAAGAGCTTCAGCCATTGTTGTGTTTATAACACAAAAGGTTGTAATACGTCCTCTGATTTTTGTAAGCTAGCCTACATGTTAGCATCGCTCTGGTTCCCTCAAGAAAAAAACAGAAAATTATTACAGAAAATAAACTGTGTGACATAAAACAGTTTATGTTACTGACACGTTTTTAAATCTGCATTATTCACTCTGAATAAGTCATTAAAAGTAGGAGTTGTATTTTGTGTATTTCCTACCTAGCGAGCTAATGACTTAGGCGAGCCAAACTGCTAGCCAACTGGCGACTGCAGATCAGCCTGTTAGCATTGTTGACATAGTAGCTAGCTTGCTAATCATGTCTAGCCAGCAAACTAACCACTGAGTTGAGCCCAGTGTACAACATGCATGATGCATTATGTCGTAGAATAAATCGTGAAACCTCTGGAGTTTGTGTTAAACACAACCTGATTTCAGGACAAGGGACGAGGGAACAGGAAGTGCTAAAATGCTAACTAGTTTCTGGGCTCCTGCAGCACTCTATGTGAGCTAGAGTCCTCGCTCTGTACAGCGCCACAGATTTACATTATTGTCATTTACTGTAAATCTTTGTCACCCATTTCATGCTGTGGGGAAACAGAGAAGGTAAAATCTGCCTTTTCGGCTGCTAGTCTTATTTCACAAGGATTAGCTGCAAGGCGACAAAGTGACAACAAAATGTTATATGGAAGTGTAAATTATTGTTATCTAAACAAAAACCTGTTCAAAAAGCCAGGACGAGGGAACAGGAAGTGCTAAGATACGATCATTCCTGCAGAACTCTATTGGAAAGTGGCGAAACAAGTCGGGGCTAGCTGGTTAGCATGCTAACTTCAGTAGAAGAAAAGATGTGATAGAGGCAAGAGTTAACATTGGTCTTTGTTTCCACCTCTGGAGACAGAAGTTTGTTGCTGAACTCACAGCGTTTCTTCTAGACTGGTGAGTAAACAGCTACTAATGCTAACGCTAGCTATGTAGCAAAAGCAGAACTTACAAATAGCTCCTTTAAGTCCAACAGTCTGAGAATGTGGTTTTAGCAACCTGCGTTCTACAGTCAAAGCTAATTATTTTCCTCTGGAGTTTGAATACGAGGGAGACAAACTTTCAAAACTATGATGATGTCATTTTTAAGATTAAAAGCCAAACGTTGATTTCTCTCCTGCTCTGTGCGTCCAGATCCGTCACTCCCGCTCTAAAATCCTCACAATGATCATTTGTGCTCAGTAGTTTTGTTGTTAATGAACTTAAACAGACGTCCAGAGACTGAAGCTTATTTTCTGATCAGCTTTAAAACAGATGATTTAACGTTTGCAGCATCAAACCTTCACTGAGTCGACATCGAACCTGTGACTTCGACACACCGTCCCACAGCGAGCTGCTGCTGCTGTGGTGGTGATGATGATGATGATGGTGGTGGTATTTGTGCTGCTGATTATGACATTTTGTCCAGAGTCTGGGGTTTCAGGATCCTGCCAGCGATCCGAGAAAAGCAGGGGATTGTGGGAAGTGGAGTCCCAGCGACGTCAGAAGAGACAGACCTTCTTCTTCAGGTCATTCCTCTTCCAGAGCGACAGGCCGTCGAACTCCTCGATGGACATCCCAAAAACACTGAAGAACTCCTCCTGAGAGAGGTGTCTCTGCAGGGGCGAGAGACATCCACAGAGACAGAGAGAGAGAGAGAGAGAGAGAGGTCACTGTAGTGAACGACATCTTAAACAGATCACTGAATCTAATACTGAGCATAAAAACATTTGGTTTTAATTTTCTCTCATTTACTTTCATGGTTTTTTATAAATGTTAATCCGCTAACCCTGAAATCCAACACTTCCTGTAGATGTTCCACAATAAAAGCCTATCTGGAAACGGAGGGATTTTGCCATTTGAGTTGCTGGAGGGCTTTTATTGTGAAACATCAGTGCAGGCGGTGTAGACTCAGAGCGTCTTCAGACTTAGCCGCAGTCTGTGTCTCTCATGTTTTACAGTCACATGACCTCTGTGAAACTTGACTGATTGACATTTTTATTGGTTTATTGATGTTTTTTTGTTTTTTATTTCTTCAAAATAAAACATTCACATTTTTTGTGTTTTACTAAAGGAGTTTATATCGTTTACCTGGATGGAAAATATAGTCACAGTTTGAGAAATTGTGATGTTGCAGTTAAGATACAATCACAGGAACCTTTAGTTTTTTCCCTTAGTGTGGTGCTAAGGTGTTTCGTGCAACAGTTAACTGACTTTAAGTGATTCCTTAAGTCTAAGACCAAGATAAGGAGAACACCTTAAATATTTAAGTGAACATTTTAAGGACACCTTAAGGAGAGGACTTATGGGTGTTTTATGCAACTATTTTTACTTTAAGGAAACCTTAGCTCAGACTTAAAGGAAAAAGGAAGCGCTGAGGGAAAGAATCTGTTTGTCTTTGTAATACTCATTCTGGCCACAAGAGCCTGTGATAAAATATTTTAAAATATATGTATATATATTATATTCAGTTGATCTGTCTCTCTTATCAAAAAAAACAACTATATTTTCTCTCTGGGTAAATGATGACTCTACACCTCCTGCACTGATGTTTCACAATAAAAGCCCTCCAGCAACTCAAATGGCAAAATCCCTCTGTTTCCAGATAGACTTTTATTGTGAAACATCTGCAGGAAGTGTTGGATGTCATGGAGAACAGAGGGCACAGGGAACAGTGTCGTTGCTAATCAGAAGACATGAGTGTGACTCTTCTTTTGGAACAAGTCTTCATTATTCAGCCAACCATTATTTTAAAACCAGTTTACAGCTTGAATATTTAAGTGAACATTTTAAGGAAAGGAGAAGGATTAAGGGTGTTTTGTGCAGCTGTTTGTATTTTAAGGAAACCTTAACTCAGACTGCCCTGAACGCCTTCACTCAGACCAGCCACCTGCTCCCATCTCAAAGAGGCGGAGCCAGTATTTCCTACCTGCGTCGTCTCTCTGCTGCAGCTCAAACCAACAGTGTTTACCTCCAGCTTGGTCCTGTCCACACCAGGGGGCAGTTTGCTCCGTCCTCTGTGCGTCACCACCAGCGTCTCATAGGGGAAGACCTGCAGACATGGACCAATCAGATCAATCATCTCCACACCTGGACGAACAACACAGAGCTGTCTGCATGAAAACAACAAACACACCGCTGTCACCTTATGATCCAACATGCTGGGGAGAGAGTTTCCTCTGTCCATCCTGGAATCTCCGTTCTGCAACACACACACACACACACACACACACACACACACACACACTCAGTAACAGAAAAATCATCCTATTATTAATGATGGTAAATTTCTGAAAACAGTGCGACTGTACCTGAAAAGCTGCAGGAGGAAGAGAGAGAAAAGAAAAGGAGAGAGTCAGAGTTCATCAGGTGACACGAAAACATCTACATGTTGCTGGTTTAAGGTCAAAGGTCAATGTCTTCCTGGTGAACAACACCTCGATGAAGTTACACTTTTATGAAGCTAAGTCATGTTAGCTGGTTTCTAACTGACGTTACAGTGGTAAAGTTTGAACACGTGTAAATCTACTTTTCAAATACCCTGATTCCATGTGAAGAATTTATATGCAGATTTTTAACTTCACCTTCACAGACGTCTACAAACATTTCTCACTTTCTTTCTTTTTTTTGTTTTATTACAGATTGTTAAATTTCTGTGCACGGATCAGGTTACATGTGCATGCTGCATTTAAATGCTGGTGGAAAACTGGGACATCTGGGCTTTTGGTGAATTCATATATGATTTCAAAGTGGGAAAGAATAACATCTATAGACTCTATACAGCAGCCTGTAAATAAATATGTGGTTTATAGGTCAATATTTTCAGGTCTCCTGTGTTTTATGTGAAGTAAAGCTCATGTTTATGTTAAATAAGCTGGGAGGTGCTGTTCTGTTGAAATGTGTTTCTCTCCCATTAGATGATCTATATTCTGTCATATCTTCAGTTGCTTGTGGACTGGAACACACATTTATGAGTTTCCAAACTTACAAACACAAATCATTGCACACATTTGTAAACCTCATTTTTAACTTGTGAACGTTCTGATTCTAATTTCTCTCCATGAACAAAACAAACACAGATTCAGTAACGTCCCCTACTGATGATGTCACAGAACAAACACGTTCAGAGCCGCTTTACCTGCTGGAGTTTTCTCTGAGGAGCTGAACTCTGCTGACTGCAGCTGAAAACACACAGAGACGTGTTCATCACCTGTTCATCACCTGTTCTTCAGCTCTGCTGTGATTGGACGCTCGTGTTACTCACCCTGGACAGGCCGCTCTTAGAGGACGCTGGGAAATACACAGACTTGGAGACGTTGGACCCTGAAGAGGAGGAGGAAATGAAATGAGTTCATTATCAGATTCCTTCCTGCAGATAATGATTATTAATGATTATTAATGATCATTAAATCTATCATGTTCCAGGATCATTGATCAGATTAAAGCAAAGTGTTGATACTTATCAAACACCTTAAGTTTTCTACTTGTTCAACAATTTAAGGGATTCCTGAAGTTTAAGACTGAGATAAGGAGAAAACCCTTAAAACATTTTAAGGAAAATCTTAACTTAAGGTGTTTTGTGCAACTGGTGGTCTGTTCTCATCCAGACCACCAGGTGTCACCAGAGTGTGTGTGTGTGACCAGAGTGTGTGTGTGTGTGTGTGTGTGTGTGTGTGTGTGTGTGTGTGTACCGGTGTTTTGGCTGCGGTCCGGTAGAGAGCGGGTTTTCCTCCTCAGAGGAGCTGCTGACTTTTCCAACTCCTCCTTCAGGATGATTTTACCCAGATTAGACTGAATCTGAGAGAGAGAGAGAGAGAGAGGGACAGAGAGACAGAGAGAGAGACAGAGAGAGAGAGAGACAGAGAGAGACAGAGAGAGAGAGAGAGACAGAGAGAGAGAGAGAGAGAGAGACAGAGAAAGAGAAAGAGAGAGAGAGAGAGAGAGAGGTGAACCCTGGTCCATGATCCAGATCTCGACCCCCCCCGCCTCTTCTCCCACCTTCTGGACCAGGACCAGGACCAGGACCAGGACCACTATCATTGTCTCTCACCTTGTTGAGTTCTTGTTTCTGAAGAGCTCGGAGTCCCCACAGCTCATCATCCAGCTCCTCCTCCTCATCTTCATCCCTCTGCTCCTTCCTCCTCCACTCCTTCTCTAGAGGAGGAGAGGAAGCAAGGAGACAGAAAAGGAAAAGGAAAGGAAAGAAGAGGGGAGGAAAGGATACAAGGTGAGAGGAGAACTGTCTGATTAATACAGAATCTGTGTGTGTGTGTGTACCAATCACAGCCAGCGAGGGGGGGCAGGGCCAGTAGTCGGTCTCTATCTTGGAGGGCAGGTTCGGGTCCGGAGGCTGAGCTGCTGGAAACTTTGACGACTCGATGATCAGATCCTCGATGTGTTTCCCCTGAGGGACGACAGAGGACGAGGCATCTACACACACACACACACACACACACACACACACACACACACACACACACACACACACACACACACACACACACACACACACAGTGTTTACATGTGACCCTGAGCTCAGACTGAAGTATGAACAGTTGAAACGTCAGTATCCGACTGAACCTTGTTTGTAGATCGGAGGCTTCTTGTAGATGTTGGAACCATTTTCTAAAATAAATAAATAAATTGGTATAAATTTGAATATTTTAAATGTTTAATTGGAGCAGTTTAAAAACAGACAGGTTGTTTGTTACATGAAGTAACTCGGGTGTTTCCACAGGCACTTTTTCTCACCGGGCCTGTGGAAGTGCTGCACGGCGCTCTTGGTACCAGACAGGTGTGTGTGTGGTGTGTTTGGTGTGTTTGGTGTGTGTGGTGTTGGCGGCGTGTGCGTGCTGTGCGTTCTGCTGGTCTGGATGGTGGAGCCGGGAGAGGATCCTCCAGGAGACCGGTTCTCCAGCCACTCCTTGGACAGGTTCTGGACACACAGAGGACAAACACAGAGTCAGGCAGGAGGCGGGTTAGTGCCTTGCTCAGTGGCAGAGACAGAAACACAACCCGAGACTCCGTTCAGACGTGTGCTCGGGTTCAACAGCTCACATCGAAACTTGATTCTCTTCACTGACTTTTAAAGAAAATGAACCTTTCAAGCAAGAAGGAAAGTAGAACCTCGTGGTCGTATCCCTCCGCCACTCAGACTAGTTCCAGGTTACATCCCTGTTTATGATGAGTCATGAAATATTCACTATTGGTGAGATGTTATGTCATAATTGCTGTGAAGTCTTGAGTAATGCGTATAAAATGTTTTCTGAGGTCACACTGACCTTTGACCTTTAGCCACCAAAATATATTTACTTTGTCCTTGAGTCCTGGTGAATATTTTTACCAAATTTGAAGAAATGACATCAAAGCGTTACCAAAACTGCATTTTGTGAGGTCACTGAGACCTTGACCTTTGACCTTTGACCCCAAAAGCTTATCAGTTTGAGTTCAAGTGAACATTTGTGCCAAATGTGAAGGGATTCCTTTGAGGAGATCTTGAGATGTTTTGTTCACAAGGCCAAATCATGTTTTGTGTGGTCACCGTGACCTTGACCTTTGACCTTTGACCTTTGACCACCAAAGACTAATTAGTTCCTTCTTGAGTCCTAGTAAATGTTTGTGCCAAATTTGAAGAAATTCTGTCCCGGCGTTACTGAGACATCGAGTCCACGAGAATGAGACGGATGGAAAACCTGAAAACAAAATGGCTGCCGCCCTGACTGTCGCTGGCGCGGAGGGATACAAACTCAAAGTAGTTCTCTCACTGAGCACTTTTTCAGGAACACCTGTACACCTGGGCCTTCATGCAGTTATCCAATCAGCCAATCACAAAGCAGCAATGCAGTGTGTAAACTCCTTCCATTGTGTGGATCACAATGTAAACAGGAAGAGAGGACGCTTTAAGATAAAGTACATCATGACATGTAAGGGGGGGGGGGGTCTTACCTCTGGGGAGGGGGGAGGAGAGCTGGAGCGAGGAGACAAGGACCTCTGGAGGAAAGAAATAAAAATAGATTAAACAGTCGAACACATAAATAGATTCAGAGAGCGACGAAGACGCTGTCAAAATAAAAGAATTTCCTGAACTAACAACTAACAAAGTGTTTCATCAGCAGAAAGTTTGGATGTGTTTCATTATTCATGATGCGTCTGTGTGGACCGAGCAGCCGATTAGCTTAGCTTAGCTTAGCCTAGCCTAGCTTAGAGACTGGAAACAGGTAAACATCTGTCCAAAACCAACATTCATCTAATGAGAAAATGATGTTTTAAAATAGAGAGAGAGACGAGACAACATCGAAGAAGAAGCAGGAGATAGAGGAGAGACGGACGAGAGAGAGATGACGAGACATGAAGAGAGTGCGAGAGATAGAGACGACAGAGATGAGAGAGAGAGAGACAGAGGAGGAGACGAGAGAAATGAGAGACGCCCAGAGAGAGAGGCAGCGAGAGAGGGGAGAAAGAAAAAGGATCAACGAGAACTAGACCAGGCAGACTCGAATTGAGAGACATGTGCAGACGCCGACAGGAGACGAAGGGAGAGGAGCCGAAGCTGGGCCAGTCAGTTTAGGAGAAGAGAGAGAAGAGGACAGAGAGCAGATAGAGAGCAGGAGAGGAGAGAGGAGGCGGGAGAGAGACAGAGAGAGAGAGAGGACATGGGAGAGAGAGAGAGAGACGAGAGAGAAGCAGAGGAGATCGAGAGCAGAGAGAAGAGAGAGTAGAGGCGGAGTTTCGAGAGCAAGAGATGAGAAGAGAAGAGAAGAGAACAGAGAGAGAGAGAGAAGAGAGAGAGAGAGACAAGAGAGGGAGAGAGAGAAGAAGGTCTAGATTGGCGTCCTGATTACCACCCCCCACACATGCTTGACCTTCCTTGGTGAAACCACTTCCTGTTGTGTTGAGTGTCAGTCAGTCCAGTCAGTCAGTCAGTCAGTTGAGTCAGTCAGTCAGTCAGTCAGTGGAGTCAGTCAGTCAAGTCTGAGTTCAGTCAGTCAAAGTCAGTCAGTCAGTCAGTCAGTCAGTCAGTCAGTCAGTCACCTCCAGAGGACTGTAGCTGTAGTGCGGCTGGTAGATCATCAGGTCTGGTCTCTCGATGTCCAGGATCGCTTTGTCTCTGGGTAACGCCGCCAAGTCCTTATAGCCGATGACCCCATCCTCCACCCTGGCCTGGGGGGGGGGGGGGGGGATTACAGATTACTGCCTCAAGATTAATCAGAAGGATAATATAACTTCATCTGTGTGTGTGTGTGTGTGTGTCTCACCACAATGGCGGCAGCAGGGGATCCTGGGATACTGGGCCCTCTCAGCGACAACACACTCCCTGGAGATGTCTGAGCCAGCTGCTGCTCACACACACACACACACACACACACACACACACACACACACACACACACACAACAAACAGGGTTAATCACACACTGACACGGTTCGAGTCAAAGTGGATTCAGAGTTCAGTTCGTCTTTAAAACACACACAGTGTGAAACAATCCACCCTCAGAGCTGAACAGAGACGTCGTGGCGTTTTCAGACGAGTCATAAAATGAATGATCTTCATTTTCTTTTTAGATCCTAAAAATAGAAACCTCAGAGATAATAAGACTCTTCTTCACACACACTCGACCAGAAAGCAGAAATATCACCAACAGTGTTTACCTTGGGCATCATCCTGACTGCTGATTGGTCAGTTTCTGAGAGAAAAACACACACAGGATGATATTATATCATTAATATACAACAATATATAAAATATATTATTATTACATGTATATTATTACATGTGTGTAACTGCAGTGAAACTGAGAGTAAATGACAGGAGCAGGTAAGTTAGGAATCAGCTGACAGATAACAGTGTGTGTGTGTGTGTGTGTGTGTGTGTGTGTGTGTGAGTCAGCTGGAAATCAGAAATCTGCTGCAGAGGCTTTCTATGACAGACAGCTGCACAACCAGAGCTGTATATCCACCAGGGTTCAGTCGATGACGTCCCCGTGCTGGGGTCGTGTCGACGGACCATCAGCTGCAGTTCCTCTAACGGCCACTAGATGCTGCTGTGATCAAACTCTGACTGAACCAAAAACCTTTTCTAAAACAGTGGTTTCCAACCCGGGGGTCGCGGCCCCCCCACACAGTGTCACATGATAAACCTAAAGGTCATTAAGAGAAAAAGAAAATACAGACTTCCTGTTCATTTAATCAGATTTTCTCATTTTTTCTCTTCTGAAAATGATTCAGATTAAAAAATATCTTGGGTAAAAACAGGAAACGTTTTAGCAGGTAATTTGGAGATATGGAGCCTATGGAGCTGTAAATGAGAGTGTTGATTATTCTTGTTTTGGTGAACTTGTTTACCCACACAGAAATTTAATATATGAAAAATATGATCCTATATCAAGAGTGATGTTGCCGTATATGTCTCCTATAAGAGAATATAGTATTAACACACACACATATATATATATATATATCTATATATATATATATGTATGTATGTATGTATATATGTATGTATGTATATAGATCCTCTGGATATATGAAGATATAAGTTTATAACATATATGAAATACCCAGAGTAAAATTATTAAAAGAATATATTCAAATTATCTATATGATGAATTTTTAACATGTTGTGACCATATATGTTGATGATATATATTTAATTTATATATGCTGTGTTTGTAAAAACAACATACAAGTACATTCAACAAAATTCAATATGTTTATATATGTTTTTCTCATTAATCTAACTCTCTGAACGCTAAGGTATTTTCTCAATTTTTAAATATACTCTTGAATCCACCTTTTAACAGGTATTTGCATAACGTAACGCAAGGTAACATAAGGTGACATAACGCAAGGTAATGCAATGTAACATAACGTAATGTAACATTACATAACGCAACGCAATGCAACGCAAGGTAACATAATGTAAGATAATGTAACATAAGATAGCGTAACGTAAAACCATTTAAATCAACAATTAAAAGCTGCTTTAGTATGTTTAAGTATATTTAGAGTAGTTTTAAACTGGTGCAACCACCATATATATCAATATATGAAACTGTTCCCATTTCTAATAGGTAATATACATTTATATATACATTTTACATGTATGTTTTCATTTTACATGTACATATAAAATCATATAAAACAAATATTTCATATAAGGAAATTCAATATTGGTCAGACATATCTGTCTGAATCATCAGAGGACGAAATCAGACGTGAACCTCAGACAGTCGACACAACTCTCAGTCTACATGGCTCTGCTGCAGCTGCTGGGTGGCCAGTTCTGTATTGTCTGATGTGACCGATGGACACAAAGGGATTATTCCAGAGTCCACAGCTTTGTCCCACACACACACACACACACACACACACACACACACACACACACACAGAGGTCTGGGTAACAGACGGTCAGCCACAGGAAAAGTCCTGCACATGCTCATAATGAAATACAGTGTGTGTGTGTGTGTGTGTGTGTGTGTGTGTGTGTGTGTGTGTGTGTGTGTGTTACCTTAGGGAGAATAAGGGATCATGTCTGTATCTGTTGGTCTTCAGCCCGATCAGCAGCTGAAACACAAACATGTATATTTTTAAAAATGGCGGGAAACTGCTGGAGCTGGAGTTAATGAACAAACACACAGTGAAGTTTTTACCACCAGCTGAACCTAATAACAGGGTTAAACTGTCCTGTTTCTGTGTTCTGGATTTATAAAATAAATGTAATAAAAACTATAAATTCTTCTCGGAGAATCTGTAGCTGCAAAAGTTTTTAAAGAAAATCACGCGTCACGTTCCTGCAGCAGCTGCTTTCATTTCCATCATCTCCTGATAAATTCTTCATGAATTTAAAAAGTTTAAATTAAAACCATGTGAATATTCATTCGTTCATTATTCATTTATTTTGTCCATATTTGTTGAAAATCACGGTGCAAAGCCTCCTGGGCATCGATGGTGTGTGGGAAAGAAAGGTCAGCGAACGCCTCACTGATGATGTGTTCAAGTGCCTGAGTAGATGTGAATAGGTTGTTTTTTTTGCAACCCTCTGATAGGACCTGTAGGAGTGTCTCCTGTCTCCCTGCTGGACCTTGGTTGTCATGGTTACAATAATAAACACATGGACTGTACCTACAGCGGGCATATCTATCTTTGTCGCCATGGTGACTATAAAAACGGTCATGGCTTGGTTAGGTTTAGGAAAAGATGGTAGTTTACGTTAAAATAAGTACTTCCTCAACATCGTACGATCTCTGTTGTCATGGTTACAACATAAACTGCTGGTTTAACACGGGAATCGAACACACGGCTCTCCTGTGTCACATTCATCCATCCACCACCTCCTCCTGACGTGGACTCTGTCTCTCTTTACACTACGCCACCGACACTTTTCCTTTTTGCTCCTGTCATCATCACTACAACCACTAGATGTCGCCTAGCAACAAAACCTAACGGCGATGTCATAACAACCTGCTGCACAGACGACCTGTGGGCTCGTTTGTTACTGGAGGACAGAAAATACTGTCCAGGTTCATTTCCTCTCGA
>NW_019175038.1:99274-101774 GCF_002260705.1 Seriola dumerili | reverse complement strand
CCAGCTGAGCCTCACCATGGATTGCGCAATGACTCGGCTAACTGCTGGCCTGCTGTGCAGTGAGACCGTATTGCTATCTCTCTGTATGTCGCTATTAAAATGTTCAAACACTTTTGCTATATGAATTATATTATAAATTTCCATAGTTTAGTTAGCTGAGGTATATAATGTACAGTGTATTTTATCAACAACTGTATGTGTGTAACGTGTTTCTTGTGCTGAGCAATCATAAAACGGCTGCGAAGACGCACTGGGTGAGGCACGCAGTTCTCCTGCCTCATGGTAGAGGGCGCTAGTGATGAAGTCAGTGCCTCACCAGCCATGAACCTCACCGCACGTCACTGAATAGAATAGACTCAGTTTCTTGATGATGATGATGATGATGATGATGATGATGATGAGCCAAAAGTATCTCCTTATTTGTGAAACCTCTGCTAAAGTAGAACTTGATGTAAACAACACGCAACCTAAAATTAGCACTTTATTCTTATTATGACTTTTTTTCTCGTAAAATTGCGACTTTATTCTCAAAGTTTCAGATTTTTTTCCCTCAATGTGGCCCTACAACTCTGTCGTGTACAACAGCAAATACGTTTTTAAGACAAAAATTATATGTATTAATGTTTACTAATTAATGAGGAAATGTTCTGCAAAACCTTTACTGGCATTATTTCATTAGTTTTCCTCTAACGTCTCGATTTAATACTGAAAAAGAGCAAAAATGACTTGAGGAAAGGACGATGACGTGTTCACTGTTTTAATATTTAATTGAAATATAACATGGTCCAGGCAGCAGCTACGTTTCCCTCAGACATGGACACACACTTGCTTCCTCACAGCTGCAGAGCCGAACAATGATGATGCTTTTAAACCTCGTTTTACCAGCTACATCTGCAGTAAAGTGTCCAGATGTGGCGTTCAGGTTCAGAGCTGCAGGATCTTCCTCTGGATGTTACATAAAGCTCTGCTAACGTTCACCCTGCTGCCGGCTTTGATGCCGTTTGTCTCCTCACTGTTTCTGCCGAGTCGTGATGCAGTGAAATGTAAAACATGTCGATGCCTGAGGCTGTAAGTGGGTCAGAGAATGAAAAAGTGCTGAGTCACAGCTTCACATTCACAGCTCCGACTGATTATTCAGATTCTCACTGAACCTCAAACGTTATCAGCTGCAGCATTTTCCTTTTTCCTTCACTGCAAGCTGCTCTGCAGAGTCACTGTTTGGGTAGATGAGGCGTTGAATGTTTACACAGTTAGTGAGGAATAAACATGATGGAGAACTGGTTCATTAGTGTGATGAGAGGCAGTGAGATCAGTAACATACACAGGAAGGAGCAGCTTCACTAACAGAATACATGTGACAGAGATACATATACAAAGTATGAGTTACTAGTTACAGTTAATGATCAAAATACAGTGACATTATTTAAATTAATAGATTATAAAATGGGAACGCTTTTGAAGTTTGCATTAATCACTCTGAAATCTAAAAGTAGTTGTAGTTCTTGTATTTCTTACCTAATGAGCTACTGACTTAGCCAAACTGCTAGCCGACTAGCAACTGCAGATCAGGCTGTTAGCATTGTTGTAGCATTGCTGTAGCTAGCTTGCTAAGCCTGTCTAGCTAACAAACAAACCACCGAGCGGAGGCCGGACAAGTTACAACATGTTTGAAGTGTAATATATTTTTGACAGTTATTTCTATTTCTTAACTACAACCTTCTGGTATAGCGAGCTGCAGGGATGACGTATTTTTGTAGGCTAACCCAGATGCTAGCATCGCCATGGTTCCCTCCACAAACAGCCAATGGGATTCTTCTATTGTCTTTCAGATTATTACAGTAAACAAACAACAGTTTCTGATCCTGACAGGTTTAGTTCGGCAGGATCATCTTCAGTAACGAACATCTCTGATGTTTGAAGCCTCAATACAACCAGAAGTAAGAAGCTAATGTTAACCAGCTACACCACGGTCACATGACCATGAACAGGAAGTGCTAAAATGCTAACTAGCTTGATCGTCAACAACTGAGCTGCAGCGTTGTGAACGTTCTCCAGGAGAGACTGTCTGAAAACGTGCTCTGTTATCCAACATTTTTAAACGATATCACATCTCCACGACAACCGGCTTTTCCCCCCACCTTAAACCTTAACTCTGACTTTAAGGAAAATCTTAACTTAAGGTGTTTTGTGCAACTATTTTATTTGAAGGAAACCAACAGAGAGGTCGGACAGAGACGACACTGATCCAGCATCAGAGAGGTGGTGGAGCAGATCTGATCAATGATCAATGATCTGATCAATTTAATGATCACATTAATGATCAAAGGTCAAACAGAAACAGAAACTGTTCACAGCTCTGAACCTTCAGTCTGACGCTGCTTCAACTGCAGCTCACAAACAGGAAATCACAAGACGCAACAGTTTGTGTGTCTGTGTGTGTGTGTGTGTGTGTGTGTGTGTGTGTGTGTGTGTGTGTGTGTGTGTGTGTGTGTGTGTGTGT
>NW_019175038.1:97885-99267 GCF_002260705.1 Seriola dumerili | reverse complement strand
ACAGGCTGTTATCTCAGCTCACAGAGATGTGACCACACCCAGCCGGACACCGTTAAGGTAACGGCTGCTGTCATTGGCCGACACATACGACATCACATGTTTGTTCTGATTAACAGCTGCTTAAAATGCCTCCTCCTTTCCTTTCTCGTTTCCTTCCCTACTTTCTTTTGCAATGTCCTCATTTCTCTCCCTGACTCCTTCTTTCCTTCCCTATCTCTTCTGTTTCTTTCCCTCCCACCTCATCATCCCTCCTTCCTTTCATACTCACTTATTTCCTTCCCTGCTTCCTCCTTTCCTTTGCTTCACCACTTCTTTCTTTCCTTATCATCTTGTATCCTTTTCTTCCCTTCTTCCCTACCTCCTTACGTCCTTCCCCATCTCCCTCTTCCCTTGCCTGCTTCCTCCTTTCCTTCACTACCTCTTCCATCCATCCACACCTATTCCTTTCCTTACCCTTCCTTACTTCCTTTCTTCCCCTCCTTGTCTCCCTCCATCTTTCCTTCTATATGGCGTTCTGTGCGTTGTCATGACGATAGCAGTGATTTGACGGATGCTCTTAAGAGTGAACTGCTAACCACTCCTTCCTGACCTCTCCTTACATTCACCCTTCCTTCCCTTTCTCCTTTCAAAGCCCTTCTTTTTCTTGTCTTTTTCGCTTTTCCTTCCTCGCATGCTCCCTTCTTTCCTTTCCTACCTCCTCATTTCCTTCCCAACATTTCTTCTCCTTTTCTTTTCCTCCTTCTTTCCATACTCCTTTCCTTTTCCACCGCCTCCAATTCTTGCTGCTGTCTTCCTTTCCTTATCTCCTTCTTTCTTTTCCTAGCTCCTCCTTTCCTTCCCTGCCTCCTCCTTACCTTACTTTCCTTCCTTAACTCCTTTCCTTTCCAAGTTCCTCATCTTCTTCCCTTTCATACCTCCTCTTTCCCTGCCTTTGTCCTTCTCTCCTTCCCTTTCCTCCATTCCTTCCCAATATCTTCCTTCTCTCCATGCTCCCTTTTATTGCCTCCTTTCCTTCCCTACTTCGTTACCTCTTGCTCCTTTTATTCTCCCTCATTTCTTTACGCTTTCATCTCTCATTTCCTGCCTTCTTTCCTTGCTTCTTCCCTACCTCCTCCTTTCCTTTCCTTTCCAACCTCCTCCTTTCCTTTCCTTTCCAACCTCATCCTTTCCTTTCCTTTCCAACCTCATTCTTTCCTTTCCTTTCCAACCTCCTCCTTTCCTTTCCCTTCCAACCTCCTCCTTTCCTTTCCTTTCCAACCTCCTCCTTTTAAATCCAGAGAGTCTCTGATCAGAGGAAGGAGTCGTTCTGAATGAAGCTTGTCCATCATCAAACATGAGAGCTGCTCAACTTCACATTCCTGCAGTGACAGAGCCCCCCCCCC
>NW_019175038.1:81172-97715 GCF_002260705.1 Seriola dumerili | reverse complement strand
CCCCCGGCCCCCTGCTGCACTCAGAGATAAGAGCTGAGGCCTCCGTCTGCTGCAGCACAAACTGGATTCAACTCACAGTCATCAAAGGAACATTCTGCTCCTCTACAACCATTAAACCGTGGAGCGGGGTCGTGACCTCTGAAGGCGTCACATGATGAACCTTAGGGGACTCTAAACCTTTATTCAAATCAAACTCAGTCAAACAGGAAGTTAACATCTGAGCTACAGAACAACACACACACACTCACACACACACACACACACACGAGGAGATGTCAGCTTTAATTTCTCCTCAGCTGAGGGAGTTACTTTAAGGGTGTTGCACAGAACGGTTTAACTGACTTTAAGTGATTCCTGAAATGTAAGACTAAGATAAGGAGAAACCTTAAGGAGAAAATTCAAGGTGTTTTGTGTAACTGCTTTTATTATCAGGAAACCTTAACTCAGACTTTAAGGGAAATCTTAACTTAAGGTGTTTTGTGTAACTGGCCCAGCTGTGTGTCACCACCAGTGAGACCAGTTCACCCACAGAGAGTCCGAGCGGGTTCTACTCCTGCTTCTATTTGTGCCGCAGTCGAGTCTCAGCGGAGCGAAGTTTCTATTGTATAACACGAGCGAAGATGACTCATGTGTCCAGAAATAGAGGAGAGCGCCCACGCAGCACGGTGAGGCATTCAGGGACCGTACGAGTACAGGACGCCATCAGTGAGAATGAAGCACAAGCTGGATGCTCTGGATCACAGAACCACAACACATCCCACAGGCTAACTCAGGCCTAACGTTACCACGGTAACAATCACCTGCGCTGAGCAGTAGGAAAACATGGCTCATAATTTGTGGTTTGCTAACACTGTAATGGAGAGAGCAAAGAGAAGGGGAAGAGTTTTTAGAGACGGCAGCCAGTTTTATTGTTACACTCTTCTAATTTACCCAGAATTCCTTGTGGCACAGTCCGGCTAAAAAATTTTTTGTCTTTCTATGAGCATTTTATGAAAGAGGGGAAATGTAATGGAAAACTTTCAGAAGTCTATACATGCACGCCCTCTCATGTCACATGTTGTACAGCTAATGATTCAACTCGAGCTACAGGAAGTTTCATACTGGACCCTGATTATCGTTTAGGTGCATCAGCTGTGTCAAGATCTGCCTCCTAAGTGTCTCTTTGGACTGATTTCCCGTTTTACTTCCTGTTTTTTCCCGCTCCAGTGATTGTCTGGCCGGCCCTGATGTGTTTCACCTGTTCCCAGGTAGCTGGGTGATATACACAGTGATATTATCCCGGGTTAAACTGTCACAACACGCTGGCGACAGTCAGAGCGGCAGCCATTTTGTTTTCAGGTTGTCCGTTGGTCCGTCTCATTCTCGTGGACACGATATCTCAGAAACACCTTGACAGAACTTCTTCAAATTTGGCACAAACATTCACTAAGGCACAAGGATGAACTGGTTAGATTTCTGTGGCTAAAGGTCAAAGGGCAAGATCACGGTGATCTCACAAAATGTGGTTTTGGCCTTGCGAACGCAACATCTCCGTAACACCTTGAGGGATTTTCTTCAAATTTGGCCCAAATGTCCACTGGGACTCCAGGACGAACTGATTAGATTTTGGTGCTCAAAGGTCAAAGGTCAGTGTGACCTCACAAAATACTTTTTAGCCATTACTCAAGACTTCAAACAGCAATTATGACAAAATTTTACACAAATGGTTAAAAACACATCAGGGTGGGACAGACAATCACTGGAGTGGGACAAAACAGGAAGTAATTTCAAAGTAAAACAGGAAGTGAGTCCAAGGAGACACTTAAGGGGCAGATTGTGACATATGTGTGTGTTAAAATCAGATAATTCACACATACTCACTGGTGTAGTGTCGTCCTAAATCAAACACTGTGTGCACTGACAGGAAACGATGATTGCAACATGTGACAAGGTCGTCGCCCACTTTGCTCACTTGACTTGAAAATGAACGTTTAACTTTTTTGTGTTAAGCGACATGGAAATTAGGCCACCATCATTGGTACAACATGTTCCCCCTCCTCGCTCGCCATTTCACAAGGTTGCAGATATGTTGGTGGCCCCTCCCCTTCTGCTACAGAGCCAAGATGGCGACCGTTGAGGGTGAGAAGTGTCCATCGTTTCACACTGGTTTTGAGTGAACCATCCAGGTACTTTTAGTGCACTGTGTGTTGCTGCACTCGTTAACGTGAATACACTTCTGCTCTCAGATCAGCAAGTGTGAGTGTGAGACACCGCAAAGGTGAACAACGTTTCAGTGACGGGACAGTAAACACAACACGTCCTGAGTGGAGGGAACTTTAACATCATCAGGCTGCAGCTGATTAATGTGAGTTCATCTTATAATTAAATTAAATCTATCAGCACAAATATTCAATGTTCATATCTGAGAAACTTTTCTGTAAAAGTTCAACACGTCAGCAACTTGAGAGGCAACAGTGGCTGATAAAAGGTCAACAGCTGAAGGAATGTGTGTGTGTGTAATATTCAACATGGAACAAAACCTCACAGCTTGTGTGTTAGAGCTGAAATAAAAAAATAAATCCTCAGTGTGACGAGATTTAACTACAGCACAGTCTGTCTGTCAGGCTGTTCACACACACACACACACACCCACACACCCACACACACACACACACACACACACACACACAGCAGGCTCTTTCTAGCTCCCACAGGACTCAAACCCATTATTCACAGCTACAGTAGGTTCAATAGGACAGAGAGCTGATCTGTCTGTCTGCATCTGTATGTGCTGTCATATTCAGACAGCTGTGACCTCTGACCTCTGACCTCAGTCAAAGACTCAGGAGCAGGTTTTTCAGCATTTCTGCTACAAAATCCAATCATCAGCTCGATCAACAAGAGATGCTGTTGTTCATGTTTCCACGACGATGCCTCTCTCCCACATCTTGTGGGCAGATCCCAGCCGCCTCTGTTCTCCACACTGATGAGAAACACTCTCAAACTGACAGTTTCCCAGACCGTGAATAAAGATGGACGTCGCCTCTGTGACTTTACCCACAGGTTTCTGAAGCTCAGAGTGAGCTGCTCCACCGTCGCCATCTTGGCAGTGTCCGACTCCACCCCCTAACTCCCAGATAATCCAAAAATGGTCAAAGAGGAGGGGCTTGTGTGGCAAGCATCGTTAGTACAGCTGGGCGTCTTGCTTGAAGGCTAACCGATAGCTAATATATTGCTGGCTAATTAGCTCCCTAATGAACTAAGCTAACAAGCCATGTATAGTGAATAAAGAAACCGTTACTTGCTAATTAGTGCTAATAAATAAATAAAATAATACTAGTTTCACTCAATTCAAAATACAGCAGCACAGACTTCCTCACGTTCTGTTAGCCAGTTAACAACATGTCAAATTACCTGTCTGATATTTAATATCCTCCAAAAGCACCAATGTTCACTGACTGAATTAGCTGAAGTGATGCTTAGCAGACAGCTAGCAGCTAGCTACAGAGCGACCATGCCCTCAATCCTCCATAACTTTAGTCCTTAATAAAACATAAACAGGTGAGTTATATAAACAGGTGTCATGAAGGAGGAAATTAGCTCTAGAAACCACAACAGTTTTTGTACCAGGCTGTAAACATGTTTATTTCTGCTGTAAAGTTGGACATTTTAACATGGGAGTCTATGGGGACTGACTCACTGTTGGAGCCAGACTCTAGTGGTCGTTAGAGGAACTGCAGCTTCTGGTTCCTCAGTGTTGATGCCTCATTTTTGGCCTGTTAAATCCTGCTGCAGTGGCGATGCTAACACGCTGATGTTTAGCTGCTTTAATGCTAATTAGCAGTAAACACAAAGTCCATCTGATTACTGAGCAGGTATTTGGTCATAAACCAAAGTAGTGGACACATTAAAATGTGACCTGATGATGGCGCTAGACTCAAGTTCATCCTGAGGGGAACATGAACCACATTTCATCACAGTCCATCCAACAGTGACGCTGCTACAACGACTAAAAACTATCAACAGTCACAACAGGGATCGACTCATGAACTCATCATTGCTATAAAACAACATGTGATGCATTCACAGGCACCCGAGATAAACAGGAGTTTTCTGACACTTTAATTTTAGTAGAAAATCTTTTTTTAAATGTAAAAGACAAAACATGGCACAGCATGTCTTTACTCAGCTCCTTGTACTGTCATCATGACCAGCAAATACAAAGGTGGGTCAGTTAATATTTGTCATTAATAGGAATTTAAAACATGTTAATGAACGCTTTAATGTTTTTTAAAATGATTTACATCATAGTTAATTACATAAACGTTAAATGGACCATTTTATAAATACCTGTCTTTCAGTGGTCAATAAACAAGATCTGTTCAAGATATTTAAAAAGAGAATTTAAAAAGAGTAAAAGATTAATCCAGCTGTGGTTTACATCTGAATTATTGCATATTTTTAAATTAAGGAATAAAGCCTGGACGTACAAAGGACCCGTCTCACTGGCTAAATTATAAGAAATAAGTGTACTTCTTCTTCATATCACATCAGTCTAACTTCTAGCTCTTACACCACAATAAGCTTCAGAGCACTTTAAAAATGGATCATTTTATAAGCTATCAACTGTTTAGAAACAAGATTTTAAACCTTAGCAAAACAGGATGCAGTTGTTTAAACTGATCAGACTGTGTTTTATAATCTTGCTTGTGAATTATTTTTAGTACAATTTTGTAATTTTAGTGTTTGTTATTTAAATTGCATCGTAAAGTCTCTCTGGACTATCTGTTTTAATTTGTTTCTTATATGTACATCCAGGTTCAGATAGATAGATAGATGATAGATAGATAGATAGATAGATAGATAGATAGATAGATAGATAGATAGATAGATAGGATATTTAGAGATATTATTATAGGTCTGTCATGGGGAGGATTTCAGAGTGGAGGATGGCCAGCAGATGTTAATGCTGGATGGGGGGGTTGTTACATAAAACCATCCTCCCCTCCTTAATCCATCCTCCATCCTCCATCCCTCCTCTCCTCCGCGGCGTGCTCACTTTTCCAGCAGCCTCTTACATAATTTGGGACCGTCACCCAGCGCCTGACTCATATCTGACACATGATGATGTGCGGTGCTTTCATATTCTTTTTAAAACCGGGGGAAGTCGGAGCTCCTCTGCCCCGCTGCGGCGCACCGCAGCCCGGCCCGGCGCCGGCTCTTTCTCCCCCGGACAAGGTCGACCGCAGCCGGGGAGAGAGTCGCGCCGAAGTCCCGC
The DNA here is from genome assembly GCF_002260705.1 of Seriola dumerili. NCBI lineage: Eukaryota > Metazoa > Chordata > Actinopteri > Carangiformes > Carangidae > Seriola > Seriola dumerili. Next base: position 92,458 of record NW_019175038.1, on the reverse strand, counting down.
TAAAAACCCTCCGCATTTTACCCCTCCAGCATCTTCATATTATTCCTACAATATCTCCGCAGTGAGAACATGAAGCAAAACTTCACTCCAGTTCATCCGGACTCCGAGTTTCTAGAACATTCCTGCGGCGGTGTGTTTAATATGAAGTGTATTTGATCATATTCATCACACATGGACTCACATCCAGGCTGGTGTGTGTGTGTGTGTGTGTGTGTGTGTGTATAACTCCACATCAGGACTTCCAGCTGCTCTGTCTCAGGATTATCTCAGCTGATGTTTGGACCCAGAAAAACACAGAAAAACACAGAAAAACGAGATAGAAGCTGTGAACCCGCGGGAGAACCGCAGGTGGGTCTTACCTGTGTGTTGTTTCCGGTGTTTGACAGAAACGTCCAGCAGCTCCGTCATCAACTGTTTCTCTCTCCGCTCAGTCCCAAATATAGTCCCAGTGTGTGTGTGAGTGTGTGTGTGAGTGTGTGTGCGTGTGAGTGTGTGTGTATGTGTGTGATAACAGCACCCTGTGCCTCTCTCTCTCTCTCTGCTGTTTCAACCATAAACCGTTACCTGTCTATGTCTCTCTCTCTCTCTCTCTCTCTCTGGGCCAGTCCATTTGCAGTAGTGCGGGGGGGGGGGGGGGGGGGGGGGTAAACATGACAGTGCAACATGCCCGTGAATAAATATGACTTAATAATTTGACTTGAATTTAAATCGTGTTAAAATCACAGTATAAAATTATTAGAATTTGTTTTTTATATTATTTTAAGGAAACTGTAACTGTAACTCAGACTTTATGGAAAATCTTAATTTAGGATGTTTTGTGCAACTGGCCCCTGATTGACATGAAATCTGAAGCGTCTGTATTTTAGTTGCTCTTGTGTTTGGACATTTAACTCAACAACAGGATAAAATTTTGATGTGATGTTTTGATAAAAGTCTCATTATAGTATTGACTGTTGTATCAGCGATAATACTGAACATTTTCAAAAACTATTCCTCACCTCAGCTTCCTGTTGTGGCCTCCTCCTCGCACTGCCCGGAGCTCGATGCATCAATAGGAGCTGAGTTCAACATAAAGCAGGTCCATTCATGTCTGTGGACGTCTGCTGCTGCACAGCTGATTGGCCTTAATCTGACTGAAGTGCAGCGTCTTTCAGAGCAGCAGGTCAGAGAGGAAACTCTATTCAGCAGCACTCCACTCTAGTCTGACGGCGATTTTACTCAAACTGTGGTGCGTGGCCCTACCGGGGTCACGGAGAGGCCTCCAGAGGTCCACAGTGACACGGTCCAGATTCGAACTAAACGTAGTATGTTAGGGTGACCAGATGTCCCCGTTGGAGCTGTCCCCAGAAATGTCCCTGTTTTAAAGTTTGTAATTAAATACAGACGTCTAGCGTTGCGCTTGTTTTGGCCAACAGAGGCAGCTGGCTGCTAGCTATAGTAGCTTCAGAAGTGAAGCTAAAACCATCAAAATAGAGTTATCCAATCAGATTTTTCTTTGTTTTTGTTGTCTCTAGGAAGAAAAAAGGTTAGCTGGTTCAGTCATTGGTTAGGAGTTCATTACCAGGCAATAAACTAACAAAAACAAACATACTTCAAACAAACTTTGTGCCTGCTTCAAAGGTAGGGGGTCGTCATTTTAAAAACTGGATATTTTAATGATAATTTGACTGATGAACTGGAAATGTCCCCGTTTTAATTTCAGATATCTGGTCACCTTATAATATGTTGAACAAATATTTCAGATGTGGAAATAGATTGACATATATAGTTAATCATTTTATTATCTTATCAGCTGACTGCTCTGGAGGTCAGGGGTCGTCAGGGTCTCAGGGGGTCCAGGTGACAACCCTGACGGCGGTCTGAGCAGCTCGCCGGATGTCCTGGTCCTCCTCTGTGGCCTCGCTCCTCCTCAGCAGCAGCGGCAGCTGCTCCAGCAGGAGGCGGCGGCCGTCTGGAGCCTCGGCCAGCGAAGTCAGAGTGCGCAGGGAGTACAAGATGAGGGCCTTCCTCCTCCTCCTCCTCCTCTCCAGGTCCTCCTCCTCTTCCTCCTCTGTCTCCTTGGACACCAGTAGGAGGAGGACAGGGACAACGTCCAAATCCAGACACTGCTGCTTACCTGCAGGAAGAGGAGGATCAGTCGTAGGTCAGGTGGTGTGTTTAAGGTGCAGACAACAGAAGGTTCACTTCCTCATAGACGTTGTCAGATGACCCACAGTTCAAATTTCACATTTGCTAGCCTAGCATTAGCTTACAGTGTTTCCAGTGTGGGCGGGTCTTTACCTTCAACATCTGACAGATTCATCTGCCCATTCATCAGTGTGGTCAAAGGAAAATGACGGTAAACAAATTAATTCAGAGACATTAAAATGTCCAAAGCTTCCCGCCCTCAGCGTGGCGTCAGAGGAAAATGGCCGCCGTGTGAACATGGTCAGTTGAAGTTAAAGATTGTGGAAAGTGGAAATAAATCGAACGGATGGTCAGAAAATAAACCTGTAGTCTGGTCACATGATCCAGAGGGATGTTGCCATGGTGACAGGCATGAAGGAGATCATTAAAACAACTTAAAATGCGAATTTACAGAGAGGGAAAACACTTCCAGCTGGTGTGTGTTTGTACCTGTGGTGATGATCACAGTGTACATGATGACTCCTGCAGCGTTGGCCTGAACCTCGATGTCCTCGTCCTGCAGCAGACCGACCAGGACAGGAAGCACCGCCTCCTTGCACACCTGCCGCTTCCCGTCCTCAGGAATGCTGAAACCAGCAGACATCAACCAGAGCAACAATCAAACAAACTAAAAATGAAGTCAACACTGAAGTGCCTAAAAGCTGCAGTTCCTCTAACGACCACTAGAGTCTGGCTCCAACAGTGAGTCAGTCCCCATAGACTCCCATGTTAAAATGTCCAACTTTACAGCAGAAATAAACATGTTTACAGCCTGGTACAGAAACTGTTTTGGTCTCTAGAGCTAATTTCCTCCTTCATGACACCTGTTTATATAACTCACCTGTTTACATCTTATTAAGGATTAACGTTATGGAGAATTAAGGGTGTGGTTGCTCGTTAGCTAGCTGCTAGCTGTCTGCTACTCGTCACTTCAGCTAATTCAGTCAGTGAACATTGGTGCTTTTGGAGGATTTTAAACATCAGACAGATGATTTGGCTTGTTTGTAACAGAACATGAGGAAGTCTGTGCTCCTGTAGTTTTAGGTGAGTTAAACTCTAGTATTATTTATTTGTATTTTACCACTAATTAGCAGGTATTGGTGTCTGCGATCACCATACGTGGCTTGTTAGGTTTGCTCATTATGAATTAGCTTTGGGTTAGTCTTCAAGCAAGACTCCCCGTTGTTCTAATGATGCTAATGGTAGCTTATGCTTGCCACACATGTCCCGCCTCTTTGACCACCACTTTTGGATTAGCTGGGAGTTAGGGGGCGGAGTCCGACTCTTCCAAGATGGCAATGGTAGAACAGCTCACTCTGAGCTTTAGAAACCTGTGGGTGACGTCACAGAGGCGACGTCCATCTTTATTTATAGTCTGTGGGTTGAAGTAAACTGCTGAAAGGAGCTGAAATGACCCGAGTTTCAGTTTAAGTCTGAGTTCACGTGTATGAGCTGAGTGAAGTTGAAGTGAACATGTGGAAAGAAGCTGAAGTGTTACTTTAATATCAAGGGTTTGTTGAAGTGTGAACATGATGGAGGTTGTAGACAGGAAGTGGAAACACCGTTTCAGTTTGGGCAAGTGTGAGTTTACGTGTAAGTGCAGGTTGAACCACTGAGAGGAGATGAAGTGTCAGGTGAAGTGACACTCATACCTGAGGGCCATCATGGCTGCCGCTGCCTCTCTGCGGATGTTCGGGGAGCGGTGTGAGAGTTTGTGGCCCAGCAGCGAGACACCGTCGGAGGCCAGAGCCGGCAGAGCGTCCAGCCTGGAGCAACAGCTGAGGGTGGAGAGGAGCAGCACCTGCACCTCCTCCTCCTCCTCCTCCTCCTCATCTTCATCATCTCTGAGCTTCAGCATCAGTTTAGGAACCAGAGTCAGGAGAGCCTCTGCACCTGCACACAAACACACACACACACACACACACACACACACACACACACACACACACACACACACACACACACAGTGATATTATCCCAGGTTAAACTGGGACTCTGCACCAGCGACATTCACAGTGGCGGCCATTTTGTTTTCAGGTTGTCCTGAAATATCTGAGTAACGTCTTCACAGAACTTCTTCAAATTTAGCACAAACATTCACCAGGACTCAAGGAGGAACTGATTAGATTTTGGTGGCTAAAGTTCAAAGGTCAAGGGTCACGGTGACAGTGACATCACAAAACATGATTCTGGCCTTGTGAACGCAACATCTCAAGAACTTCTCAAGGAAATTCCTTCAAATTTGGCACAAATGTTCACTTGTACTCGAACTAGTTAGATTTTGGGGGTCAAAGGTCAAAGGTCAAGGTGACCTCATAAAACTTGATTTTGGCCTTGAGAACATGATACCTCTGTAACGCCTTAAGGGAATTTCTTCAAATTTGATGCAAACATTCACCTGGACTCAAGGATCAACTGATAAGATTTTGATGGTCGAAGGTCAAAGGTCAGTGTGACCTCAGAAATCACTTTTTAGCCATTAGTCCAGACTTCACACAGAAATTATAACAAAATTTCACACTAATGGGATGTAAACGGGAACTAGACTGAGTGGAGGAAACTATTACTGCAACAGAGACTGAAGTATGTGAGTGACACGGCTCAGGAAACATGTTCTTTATTTTAAGATCATTTCACTGGAATTTAATATATTTTATGATATAACAGAAAATAATGAATAATGTTTCAAGTGTAATTGTTCAGTTTATCTTTCCCCATTTTAGTAGAATGAGAACAGTTTAACAAACTGTTTCGTCATCTGATTGATCAAGACAGAAAAATATTAACGGCTCTGAAATCAAATGTTGGATGGAGTCAGACGTGAGGACGGTACCAGCTGGCAGCAGGGCGAGGCGGTTCAGCACCCGGTGGACGTTTCTCCTGCAGGAGGACGAGGAGTCGCCCAGCAGCTGAGACAGGGGAGGGAGGAGGGAGGAGGACAGCAGGGCCTGTCTGTGGGGGGAGGCGACAGAGACACAGTGACCTCGGCAGACACATGGAAATGTAGAAACTTTAACTTTCTGTTTGATGGAAATCCTCGACTGATCGACTGAAGCCCGATTCATCAAATGTAGATTTATTCTCTTTCAGATCTGTTCAGTCCGGAGTTTATGGTGAACAATATCAGAACACAATACTATAGTCTATACATGTCGTTCACCATATCCCCTCCTGCTGTGTAAACACCTGAACGTGAATTTTCTCCAGATAACAAATGAAACTATAAACTTCTATCTGAACATCATTTCTTCTGATCTCTCACTCAGTTCCTTATTTCTATTTAATTATTATTTAACTTTCTCTATTTGTGTTTTCCTTCCATGTTTTCTCATTAAAACATTTCAATCCTGTTTGCTCTGTTTCTGTGGCTAAAGGAGGATTTTTCCTTAATAAAGTTAAAAGCTCAGTGTGAGAGCAGTCGGATGCTTTTCCTCGGTGCTAATGAATTCTCCTTCACATCTTTGACCTCATGACGTTTTCCATCGAGGTGGAGGAGACGTGGTTACAGAGATTATTTTGACTGGAGCTCTGAGAATCTTCACAGACACTTAAACTTCCCACAAAGCTTCACCTGGACGTCACCGCAGTGTCACACCGCCACCTGCTGGTGACATCACACACTACAGCGAGGGTCTAATCAGGAAACATCCATCCATTATCCATACTGCTTATCCCTATAGGGTCACCAATTAACCTGCGTGTGTCGGGACTGTGGGAGGAAGCCGGGGAACCTCCGTTTGATGACAGGAAGAAAAATATAATCACAGACCAGACTGATCCTTTAAAAAGTGATTAAATGTTTCACTGACTTACAATCAATTAAATGTTGTTGAATGAACTTTATATTTCAATTTACATTCTCTAAATAAACTCTAATATTATGTACAGTATTGTTTTACACGGACTACAACGACTTCAATTACTTGTGAACATTATAATATTGTTTAGAGAATTTACTAAATGGATTATTGCACTGCTAAATCTACAATATTATTTTTCTCTACCATTATTTTATTTTTACTCCCCTTTGTATCTGCTGGTTACCACGGACACAGTTAAACAAACAGCAGCGTTTAGACAGTGAGATGAAAGCAGTGTATGTACTGTACCTGCCGGCGCTGTGGGCCGTCAGCAGGTGAAGCAGCTCGCAGGTCCTCGCTCTGACTGATGGATCTTCATCCTTCAACAGAACCACCAGCCGCTCCAGAAAACCTGGAGAAGAAGAAGAAAGATGTGTCAGCGCTGCAAAGTTCACAGGTGTTCTCGGCTTCAGGTCGTAGTTCATGCATCAGCAGTTAGCTGAGGGAGTTAATTCAGGGTGTTGCACAGAATAACTTAAAGGGTTTCCTTTGTTAAAGGAGAAAAGTTAAGGTATTTACAGCAATGAAAGGGGTTTTACAGCAGTGAAATTCTACTGTTTCCACGGAGACGGCTTGTTTGCTGCCATTGGCACTGTTATTTGCTGACAACATAATAAAAGATAACATGCTTAAATACTGATCCTCATATTGAAAGGGCATCAAGAAACTGAGTCTGTTCTATTGTTAGACAAGCAGCAGCTGGCGCTGACCTTTGACCTCGGTGTCCTTTCACCCATTTTATTGGTTGCTTGAAATATTGTGTAAAAATTATGTTTTTCTCTCTGGATGTTTTACATTTTTAATTCTCATAATATCATGACTTTATTATTGCAGCCTAATGTTGTGACTTTTTTTCTCATAAAATTACTTTAATCTCATATTATGACTTTTTTTCTTGTAAAATTACGACTTTATTCTCGTAATATTATGACTTTTTTCATAAATATCAGATTTCTTTTTTTCTTCAACGTGGCCATAATACTGATACTAATACTAATACTGATACTGATACTAATGCTGATACTGATACTGATACTGATACTAATACTAATACTCATACTCTAGTTTAATGTTACTTACTTGAGTAACATTTTTAAAGCAGGACTTATTGGCGCCTGTTATCACCATGGTTACCTGAGCACAGGATGTTGGAGACCTCATCGTGTGGTCTGGCTGTGAGCCCGGACTTACCTCCTTTAACAGTCTGGTAGAGCCGGTCCGGGTCGTGGATCAGGTCGCAGAGTGAAGCCAGAGCCCGCAGCCTCGTGCCGGTCTCCGGCTGCTGCAGCTGCTCGAACAGCTGCGGCACGGCCCGCCGCCCGAAGGCCAGCGGGGCCCGGGTCGGGTCCATCAGAGCACCGGCCATCCGGGATGTGGATCAGGTTAAACCCGGTAAAGTAGGACAAAACCGGGCTGGACTGTCAGGTATGTCCAAGCCAAATCACTCCACAGCCGTTGCCTGGTAACCGCATGTAAACATCCCTGGGCAACGATGCTGCGTTCAGGGTCTGTAGGAAAGTAGGGATTTCTGGGACATTTAATCAATATCCTTAAAAGTCTTTACAGATGTTTTATCCTTTCAGTCTAGTTTTAGTTTGGGCAAACATCTGGCACAAGTATCTATCTATCTATCTATCTATCTATCTATCTATCTATCTATCTATCTATCTATCTATCTATCTATCTATCTATCTATCTATTCTGGAAATTCTGTGAGCAGCAGCCTGAGCAACACACACACACACAGACAGGTGAGCTGCAGGCTCTCAGGTGAGCTCTGATGTCACAGGCTCTCAGGTGAGCTCTGATGCCACAGGCTCTCAGGTGAGCTCTGATGCCATAAGTTCAGGAGCTAAATGAACAAGACCAGGTCTTAACTGAGTATGTGTCTGCACTGTAAAAAATAACTAAGTTTTCTAAAAGTAATTTTCTGGGGTTTTTAAAAATTGTGAACAAAAGTCTGTAAAATGACAGAAATAATGTGAATTAACAGCCCAACCTCTCCTTTAAGCATCATGCCAATAATAATAAATTACATTTATTTCCCATTTCTATAAAGACAAATTACTGTTTTATTTAAACAGTATTTTTCTGCTTTCTTAAATTACAAACAAATCTGTGTAAAATGACAGTAATTATCTGTAATTAAAAATGTAGCTTGTTATTATGAAGGTTAATGTCCATAATAACAATTTAAAGATTCTCTGTAATTTCAGGGTGAATCTTATTAGTTTTACATTTATGTGACTTTTACATTCAAACTTTGTGATTCTGGATGAAACGTGTCAAACAGTTTTTCATCACATCAAACATTCAAACTTCAAACAAACAAGTTTGAAGTACTGGAATGTATCCCAGCATGCACTGGGAGGAAAGCAGGAAAATGGTTTATAACACAACAACAACAACAACACACACAGACACACAGACACACAGACACACACACACACGTCTGTCTGTCTGAGTCTGTGTGTGTGAGTGTGTGTCTGTGTCTGTGTGTGTGTGTGTGTGTGTGTGTGTGTGTCTGAAAACAGAAACACGTGGAGTATCAAAGTAAAAGTCTCCCTTCAGAATAATGTAAATCATACGACTGGATTGTGATTATTGATGTTTTAATGTGAAACAACTTTCATGTTGCAGCAGGTGAAGATGAGACTCATTTGAATGACTTACATGGACCTGATCTCACCTGGAATAATACATCAGGATTCAACAAACAACACAACAACCAGCTCTTAGCAACAATGATGGAGACACAATAACTTTAGGAACCAAATACAAATCTGGACTTTTATCTATGTGAGCTTATAAAACTCAGCTGTGCCTCCAACACCCCAGGAAAGACAGAGTCCAGCATAGAGAGGCTGAGGGAATGTGGTCTGGACTCTGTGGAGGAGAGTCATGGTTTCAGAGACGCTGTAGAAGGACAGAACACCTGCTGTGTGATCCAGGTACACTCCTACTCTGGAGGACAGAGGACCTGAGACTGGAGTGTTGATGCTGTTGAATCTAAATGAAAAACTGTTTTGATCACAATCTAACGACCAAGATTTGTCATTATATCCAAATAAAGTTCCCCCCCCTGCTCTGCTGATATTCTTGTATGAGACTGATACAAAAACTCCTCCTCCTCTCCACTCCACCTCCCAGTAACAACGTCCAGTCAGACTCTCTCTACTCAGGACCTGAGGATATGAAGTGAATCTGTCTGGATGATCAGGATAAGACTGTTGTTGACTCATTACTGTTGCTTTTCTGTTTCCCTCAGATAATAACAGACGTGTATTTGCTGTGTTTGGATCCAGTGTGATTTCCTGTGAATATCTTAAGAAGTCAGCTCTGGTCTTGGGCTCTGGTTGTGACAGTAAAACATCCACTTCAGTCAGTGTCAGTGAGATGTTTGTCCATGTCTCTGTCAGGACGTCCTGTAGTTTCTCTCTGAGCTGTGACACAGCTGCTGTCACGTCCTCAAAGTGTCTCAGAGGACGGACATTGATGGCGGATGAGTCTGTAGAGTCACTGAGTGGTGACAGTGAGGGGTAGTTGTGTAGAAAGTGGTTGTGATCCTCTGTGTGTGAGAGCTGCTTCAGCTCAGCGTCTTTCCTCTTCAGCTCAGCGATCTCCTGCTGCAGCTTCTCCTGAAGCTCTTTGACTCGACCGGCTTCAGTTTCCTGCTGGGATCTGATCTGCTGCTTCACATCAGAGCGTCTTTTCTCCATGAGACGGATCAGCTCAGTGAAGATCTTCTCGCTGTCCTCCACTGCTTCATCAGCAGAGCCGTTGAGAGCCTCCACCTCCTGTTGAAGCAGCTTCACATCTTTCTGTCTGTCCTGGATTCTCTGCTGGATCTCTTGTCGCCTCAGCTGGAGCTCTCTCTGCCTCTCAGTCCTTTCTGCTGCAGCTGAGACTGTGTCGTGGCCTTTATGTTCATCCACAGAGCAGAGATAACAGATACACTGCTGATCGGTGCGGCAGAACATCTTCATCACCTCATCGTGACGAGAGCAGATGTTCTGCTGGAGCTTCTCGGAGGGCTCCACCAGCTTGTGTTTCTTTAACTGAGCTACATCATGATGAGGCTGCAGGTGATTCTCACAGTAAGAGACCAGACAAACCAGACAGGATTTAACAGCTTTCAGTTTCCTCCCAGTGCAGACATCACAGGCCACGTCTTCAGGTCCAGCATAGCAGTGATCAGCAGCAGCAGCTTGGAGTCCAGTCTTCTTCAGCTGCTCCACTAAAGCTGCTAACATGGTGTTTTTCCCCAGGACAGGCCTCGGTGTGAAGGTCTGCCTACACTGAGGGCAGCTGTGGATTCTCTTCTCATCCTCTTCATCCCAGAAGCTTTTAATACAGTTCATGCAGTAGCTGTGTCCACAGGGAACAGCCACCGGATCCTTCAGTAGATCCAGACAGATGGAACAAGAGAAGGTCTCCCGGTCCAGCTGATCTCCTTTCTGTGCCATTTCAGCTCTCGGTGACAACGACTGTCTGAGTTTCACTTCCTCAGAACTGAAACTAGTTTGAGCTCTGATCTAAACAACATGTGTCTCTGCAGTGAACGGGGCCTGTCAGCTCTCGCACTTCACCACATGTTGGCTCCACCCATCTTCAAACTGTAGATCTGAAGGGAGGGAACAAGGAAACACATGAACAGAGTGGAGCTGGCTGTGTTTGAGAGCAGGAAGAAGAGGGAGGGGCATCAGGCTTTGACTCAGTCCAGGAAGTGGTTTGATGCTGTGTGTCTCTGCAGACGGACTCGCCACACACAGATAACAACAGCACAAAGTCCCAGTCAGTGTGTAGAGAACTGATCCCTCTGGTATGAACTTGAACAGCAGCAGCACAGTATAGAAATCACAACACACCAAGTTTCTCCTGAATCTGTAATTAATCAAAGACTTTCTATGTTGCTTTAATCAACAACAAACATGATAGAAATGTTTAAATGTGTCCGTCCTTCAACAGTGACAACACAGGATCTAGAGACAGATACTAGAGTTTGTGCTTTTCTAATTTGTCTTATGAACTTACCAATTTAAATAACAATGAAAACACTAATTCACCAAAGTGACTGTTAGATTCATCATGAGGCAGATGGTAAATATGAAGAAACACTCAGTACAATTTAATCACAGGTTTATTTATTAAAAACCTTTTTAATGACGACAATGAAGTTCTGAATAAAACTAATGAACATGAACGTGTGTGTGTGTGTCTGTGTGTGTGTGTGTGTGTGTGTGTGTGTGTGTGTGTGTGT
>NW_019175038.1:80806-81147 GCF_002260705.1 Seriola dumerili | reverse complement strand
GTGTGTGTGTGTGTGTGTGTGTGTGTGTGTGTGTGTGTGTGTGTGTGTGTGTGTGTGTGTGTGTGTGTGTGTCTGTGTGTGTGTGTGTGTGTGTGTGTCTGTGTGTGTGTGTTGAAGTATGACACAGCAAAGAGAGCTGGTTGTTTTGAAGACATCTCCCTATTCATTCTCTATGGGAATTTTTCAGCCTTTTATCAGCATTTACGTTGCCATGGTTACTCGAACCGCTAAGAATGAATTTGCATTTCTTCAGTATATTATATTTTATGAGACAGAGAAGTTGAAGTTTGAGATGATTTAATCTGTTTTACAGTATTTTTTACTTTGTCTTCCAAAACAAA
>NW_019175038.1:32500-80781 GCF_002260705.1 Seriola dumerili | reverse complement strand
AGAAAACTCCAACTTCAGTGCCAGTGTCCAGTGAGATGTTTGTCCATGTCTCTGTCAGGACGTCCTGTAAGTTTCTTCTGCTGAGCTGTGACAACAGCGCTACTGTTCACGTCCTCAAAGTATCTCAGAGACGGACATTGATGCCGGATGGGTCTGTAGAGTCGCTTTGAGTGCGTGACAAGTGAGGTGGTGTTGTGTAGAAAGTGGTTTGTGATCCTCTGTGTTGAGAGCTGCTTTCAGCATCAGCGTCTTTCCTCTTCAGCTCAGCGATCTCTGCTGGCAGCTTCTCCTGAAGCTCTTTGACTCGACCGGCTTCAGTTTCCTGCTGGAATACTGATTCTGCTGCCTTCACATCAGAGCACGTCTTTTCTCATGGAGACGGGGCATCAGCTCAGTTGAAGATCTTCTCGCTGTCCTCCACTTGCTTCATCAGCAGAGCCGTTTGAGGCCTCCACCCTGTTGAAGCAAGCTTACACATCTTTACTGCTGTTCGCGACCTGATTCTCTGCTGGAATCTTCTTGTCGCCTCAGCTGGAGCTTCTCTCTGCCTCTCAGTCACTTTCTGCTGCAGCTGAGGACTGTGTCGTGGCCTTTATGTTCCTCCACAGAGCCAGAGATAACAGATACACTGCTGATCGGTGCGGCAGAACATCTTCATCAACCTCATCGTGACGAGAGCAATGTTTCTGCTGGAGCTTCTCGGAGGGCTCACCCAGCTTGTGTTTCTTTAACTGAGCTACATCATGATGAGGCTGCAGGTGATATCTCACAGTAAGAGACCAGACAAACCAGACAGGATTTAACAGCTTTCAGTTTCCTCCCAGTGCACGACATCACAGGCCACGTCTTCAGGTCCAGCATAGCAGTGATCAGCAGCAGCAGCTTGGCAGTCATCTTCTTCAGCTGTCCACTAAAGCTGCTAACATGGTGTTTTTCCCCAGGACAGGCCTCGGTGTGAAGGTCTGCCTACACTGAGGGCAGCTGTGGATTCCTCTTCTTCATCCCTCGTTCATCCCAGAAGCTTTTAACAAGTTTCATGCAGTAGCTGTGTCCACCCAGGAACAGCCACCGGACTTCAGTAGATCCAGACAGATGAGACAAGACAAGGATTTCCAGCTGATCTCCTTTCTGCGCCATTTCAGCTCCTCCGGTGACAACGACTGTCTGAGTTTCACTTCCTCAGAACTGAAACTAGTTTTGAGCTCTGATCTAAAACAACATGTGTCTCTGCAGTGAACGGGCCTGTCAGCTCTCGCACTTCACCACATGTTGGCTCACCCATCTTCAAACTGTAGATCTGAAGGGAGGGAACAAGAAACACATGAACAGAGTGGAGCTGGCTGTGTTTGAGAGCAGGAAGAAGAGGGAGGGGCATCAGGCTTTTGACTCAGTCAGATAGGTTTGATTGCTGTGTGTCTCTGCAGACGGACTGCCACACACAGATAACAACAGCAAAGTCCAGTCAGTGTGTTAGAGAACTGATCCCTCTGGTATGACTTGAACAGCAGCAGCACAGTATAGAAATCACAACACACCAAGTTTCTCCTGTTCTGTAATTAATCAAAGACTTTCTATGTTGCTTTAATCAACAACAAACATGATAGAAATGTTTAAATGTGTCCGTCCTTCAACAGTGACAACACAGGATCTAGAGACAGATACTAGAGTTTGTGCTTTTCTAATTTGTCTTATGAACTTACCAATTTTAAATAACAATGAAACACTAATTCACCAAAAGTGACTGTTAGATTCATCATGAGGCAGATGGTAGAATAGAAGAAACACTCAGTACATTTAATCACAGGTTTATTTATTAAAAACCTTTTTAATGACGACAATGAAGTTCTGAATAAAACTAAATGAACATGAACGTGGTTGTGTGTGTGTGTGTGTGTGTTGTGTGTGTGTTGCTGTGTGTGGCTGTGTGTGTGTGTGTGTGTGTGTTCGTGTGTGGTGTTGTGTGTGTGTTGTTGTGTGTCTGTGTGCTGTGTGTCTGTGTGTGTGTGTGTGTGTCTGTGTGGTGTGTTGTATGTGTGTGTGTGGTCTGTGTGTATGTGTGTCTAGTGTGTATGTCTGTGTGTGTGGTTGTTTGTGTGTGTGTGTGTGTCTGTGTGTGGATGTGTGTGCTGCTGTGTGTGTGTCTGTGTGTATGTGTGTGTGTTGTGTGTTGTGTGTGTGTCGTGTGTGTGTGTGTGTGTGTGCGTGTGGTGTGTTGCCTTGTTGTTGTGTGTGTGTGTCTGTGTGTGTGTGTGTGTGTGTTGAAGTATGACACAGCAAAGAGAGCTGGTTGTTTTGAAGACATCTCCCTATTCATTCTCTATGGGAATTTTTCAGCCTTTTATCAGCATTTACGTTGCCATGGTTACTCGAACCGCTAAGAATGAATTTGCATTTCTTCAGTATATTATATTTTATGAGACAGAGAAGTTGAAGTTTGAGATGATTTAATCTGTTTTACAGTATTTTTTACTTTGTCTTCCAAAACAAAAGGTTTACTTTACAATATGAAGCTTGTGTTAATATTTCATTGATTGACACTTCATTTTTTAGGATATCTTACTTTAATTTTATGGTTTTTGTTTGGCCGCTGCTGCCAGTCATTTGACTGTTTCTTTTACATTTTATTTTCAGAGTGTGGACCTGCTCTGGTCAAATCCTGATTTTATAACTGCAACGTCGTCTGACAAACTCACCAAACACACAAATTAAAGACAAAGACTTCAGCTGGATTCACTGTAACGTGATCATTTATAGAGAAACAGAAGATATCTTCCTTATTCAGTCTCTAACACAGAGCACAGCCTCTGTCTGGATCCACAACAGCTCAGTCTTTATTTACTTTAACAACGTAACAGACTTTTATCAGAGGCAGAGCTTTAACTCTCCCAGGGGTCATCAGGCACAGTCGGTATGTACCAATCCTACATGGACGACAGGGGCTATGTTTCCATCGGTGATCAGAAATCTGACTGGATCACTCCCACGTTTGGAGTCCCCCATGTGTTGGGCCACTATTGTTCCACCTGCTCCCTCTAGGTCAAATCATACATCACAATACCGTTACTTATCCCAGCTACGTAGATGACACGAATCACTTTCACCAGGTGACGATAGTCGCTTGGACTCTCAAAACTTAGAGCGGGTAAATGGATGCAATTAAATTTCATTCAATTAAATAAAGACAAGACAGAATGAAGAATGAAAGTTGTTGTTACACCTGGTGCAGGCTGGGTAACCATAAACACAGGATAGACTCTAATGCAACACAGTTCAGTGGTTTAATAAACTAGAATCACCTCTTCACGGTCGTATCCCTCCGCCACTCAGACTAGATCGAGGTTACATCCCTGTTTATCCAGAGTCATAGAAAATATCAACCATCTTTGTGAAATGTTGTCATAATTGCTGAGAAGTCTTGCGTAATGGCTAAAAGGTGTTTTGTGACTCACTGACCTTTGACCAACAAAATCGAATCACTTCATCCTCGAGTCCAAGCGAATGTTTGTGTTACAGAGATATCATGTCCACGAGAATTGGATGGACGGACAGACAACCCAAAAACCATATACCTCTGGTCCCGGCTGTCACTGGCACAGAAGCAGAAGAAGAGGAATGTGTGCAGGAAGGTCAGCCAATCCAAACACAGACAAATTCCCGCAAAGCAGAGGCAAGAATCCAAAATCCACAGAAAGCAGGAGAAAGGGTCAAAATCCAAGCAAACGCAAAGATCCTAGAAAAGAAGCAGACGCAGTAACTGAGCAACATATGATCTGTTGACAACCGAGAAGGGGAAGACGTCGATATACAGCAGACTAATTAACTAACGAGACACAGGTGACACAGAAAACAGTAAGTAAAACTACACAACATACACACAAGGTCAGAAATTTTCAAAATAATACTCTTTATTAAAAAATTAGAAATCTGAACTTCAGCAGCCAAATCAAGGCAAAAACTAAATCAGCGTTTTTATCACCTCATATCAGATCATTCATGCCTTCATCTCCAGCAGGGTGGCCTAGTCACAGCCCTCTGTCTGCTCTTTAACAAAAACATCGTGAGACAACTTCCGCTCCTTCAGCTGCCAGAGTTCTAACAAGAACCAGGAGATTTGCCAGAACATCAGTCCTGAGATTTTAAAGAGCTGCTGGTTTGTACATCACTTTATAAACTCTGGCCAAAACACATGTGTGATTTCCTTGAAGAGTATAAAGACTCTCAGACCTTCAGAAAGCCGTCAGACGGTAAAAACCTCCAGGAGCTGCTTTTGGCTGCACACATCGAACCACCTGAGAAGAACCAAGGGAGGGTGAGATGGAGCAGGAGATTGTTTGAAATGTGCTACAGAAATAAAGGATATCATACATCCAAAGTGGGGGCAGTTCTACCTAATTTAATCCACCTTTCAAAAGCATGTGGAGTGACCCTTATTCTCTGTCTTCTCCCTGAACTGTTGCTTGGACTGAACTTCATTGGTATGAAGTCGACTGACTCCATGATGCTGAGATCAGGGATCTGTGGGGCCCAGACCATCTGTTGCAGGACCACTGGTGCTGGTTGCACAAAGTTAAGACTCTGTTTAAAGTGTGAATTAAGGTTTCCTTAAAGTAAAAAGAGTTGCACAAAACACCCTCAAGTCTTCTCCTTATGGTTTCCCTTAAAAGGAATCACTTAAAGAATCACTTAGAGTCAGGCAAACTGTTGAACAAAAGACCTTAGCAATCAAAGTAAGGAAGAAAACACTAAAGGTACCTCTGATTCTATTTTAACTGCAAGTTAAGTCTATAGTGATAAACGAAGAGAACCCAATGGACACTCTTAATGACGAGGAATTGATTCTACAACACAGATTTTACCAGAAGTCAGGTTATTTGATTTGTCCGACCCCCGACCCTCTAGAGATCTAGATCACTCTGCTTTCATGATCTTTCCAGTGAGGTACAGTCCAGGTGTTTCATGTCCACAGATCAGCTGTGTGCCGGGTCAATCACCGAGTTTAAACTCTCTCACCGTCTGATCAACGCAGTGGTGAAGTTTTGTCAAAACCACAGGAGATAGTGACGCACTTCTTTAATATCTCCGGCTTCCTAAAAGTGATAACAGGTGTCACAAGTGCTAATGGCAGGAAATCAACAGTCTCCATGGAAACAGTCGAATTTTACAGGTGTAAAATCTTTATTCCTAAACAAAAGGAAACCTTTAAAGAGATTTTTTTGCAACACCCTTAATGAACTCCCTCGGCTAAGAAGAAATTAAACCTTAAGTGTCAGACTTAAGTAGAGAACTTAAGCTGCAGGATGAATCTGGGACCAATCAGACGCCTCCTGATGGGACTGACACTGTAGTGTGCATCACTCCCAGTCAGATGTTGTAAAACTGGAGTATTAATTGTAAAGGCTCGTGCGTGACTCAGTCCTGTGTGTGTCTCTGTGTGTGATGTTTTGCAGCGTGATGGCAGGTCGGAGGCAGAGCCGGTGGAGACTGAGGCTCCTGATCCTCTTCAGCCTCGTCATCCTCACTGAACCGTTTAGTAAGAAACATTTGACATTTTAACGAAGCTCAGGTTCAGACTCTGTTCTACATCTTTAAAGTTGTGACCCTTAAGATTCAGTCCTGGTTGATTTGGCAATACCTGTGGTTACCATGGTAACACCACAACTCTGAATAGGGAAGACACAACTTGTGTGAAATCAGTACAGCAACTGTCTCTCACTCACCTCAGTGAATCAGTGACTGAGGCACAGACCAGGACAAGAGCTCCCCCTACAGGCCGTTTAACAGAAGTGATTTTTATTGATTTGAATTCTGAACTTCCTCGTTTTACTTTTACCACAGTAAGAGAGCAAAACTGTCAGGACACATTATAACTCAGATAACATCAATCACACACTACATTAATTAATGTCTTTTCTTTCATATGATCCACGACAGTAACAGTGAGTGTGCTTTAATAACAGCAAACACTCAGCTGGCGTCTCTGTTGGGTTTTACTGCAGACGTCAGTCAGTAAGAATGAGCATAAGAAAAACCTGCAGCTGATCCTGTGGATCATTAAATGTGACGTTTGCTTCAACTTCAGAGGTGAGAGATGAAGAGTGGCAGCAGCTCGGCCCAGACATCGCTGCACTGCACCGCCTCAGAGGACTGCCTCAAAACATGTTTCATGAAAGGCTGAAGGAGCCTTCACACCACAGGTATCTGGGTCAATGTCTGCAGCTGTTAAGACTCTGGGACACTGATTATATGCAAATATTTCAGATATTTATACTGAGACACTGCTGTGATACTATGACAACACTCTTTGTCCACTTTGCTTTTCACCTCGTACTGAAAATCACTAATCATTACTATCAACGATCATTCACTTTGTCACATTGTTTTGGCTTTGGGGATATGTATCCAGAACCTCTGTGTGAAAATGTTGCACCTGAAGGGAAATACAGAACTTTTTTTTTTTTTTACTAAGACAAAGTTTGTTTCTAGTTGATTAGATTTTATATTTCCTGTCTCTGTTAAAGCTCTTAAAGTATAAACATAGTATGATTTTATTAGAGTTACACATTCAATTTTATTAAAAAGTAAAATTTTCATAATAATAGTAATTATACTGTGGTTCCATTGTTGACATTTTGAGATTATGTTAAAGCAACACTGTGTAACTTCTGCTGAGCAAGAGCGACCTCTGCAGCCACAGGTGCTAATTAATTCTGTCGGTCTTTCTAACTGATCTACAGTTCGGCATTACTCTTGAACTAGCTGGGCCTGAGTCTGGCAGTTTGAGCCCCTGACAGAAACTCACTTAGGCACTTCTTGCAACACCTGCTCAGCAAAGTTACACTGTGCAAAAAGAGGCAGCATTCTCCCTATTACAAGTCATTGTACCATAATAGTTGATGAGGCAGTTCACAACTTGTTTATGACTCAGAACCAAAAGTGAACAGCTTAGAACTTAAAACTGTATTTCAGTGTAAAGTACAGAAAGATCAATATGAGACTTTTAAGGCTGATGTCAATTTTCAAGAATCTAAAAAATCTGATGATGACATATTGGCTGATATTTAATTATTATATAAACACATAAAATAAATATTTGCCATAAGGATCTTTTAATTTGATTTTGACCAACGGTGTAATGGCAACACTAATTTCTGTACATCAGATACTTATTACTCAACATATTCTGGGGAAAGGAACATGAAAATGTAACGACTGTATTTTATTTTAGGCATGGACTCATCAATAGGAGACCCATTGAGAGGTAAGGATTTATTGACTATGTTCTCCACTAAGTCTTTTGATGCTGTTCTGGTGAGAATATTTTGATTCAAACAAACATTTAATGACTCCAGGAAACTGAGAATTTATTTTATTTATTTTCCTTGTCTCAACATTATAGAAAAATTTGATTTATTATTATAATATTGGGGGAAGACGGTCAGACAAAACAGTTTTCTTATGGGCAGTACATCGCCTGAGAAAATAATCTACAGATTCATTGATTATGAAAATAATCACTAGTTGCAGGTCTATTTAATATTCATTTATTGATAGTTAATAATAATTAATAGTTTCAGGGTTTCTTCTCAAAATGTGTTTGTACAATAATTTTTCTCAAATTAACAAATTTCCATTGTAACTTGATTTTTTTATTAGATTAATGATATATAATGAAAACGTATTGACAGTTTTTCTTTTTCCTCCATGATGCATTGTTAGCTTAGTCAAAACTTCCCAACTATCCTTCATTCTTTAGTTTGACTAAAGTTACATGATGTGGACCTGTTACCGGGTCTGGGCAGCACAGCTGGTGTTAACAGAACACCGGCTGAGGGCTGGAGGATGGGACTGACCTGGTTAGTTTTGGCCGTTTGTTCTGGTACAAGATGGTTTTTATTCACATGAACAATGGCCTGATAATAAAACTCAAAAATGGTTTAAGTGGTTAAGAGGCTATTTTTTTTTTTACCTTGAATAAGTTCATGATGATAACTACACCATGTCTCTCGGAGTCAATGTGGATTGTGCTTTTTGTGCGATAGAAACCTGTTCTATGAGACTGAAATGCTACAGTCTGACAGTCTGAGGCCTTGTTATATTTTCAATTTGTTGTTATACTGATACTAATGTGGTTTGAATTAGAATTTATGTGATTATTGTTTACCCTCTATGACATAAACATGTTAATGTTCTTTCAGGGTGGACATTAACCAAAACACAAGGAGTTTGCTGGATGCGTTTCAGGACTGTCAGGATTTCACAGCCTGTGTCAATCAAAAAAAAAAGGTTGGTGGATTTTAAAAGAAGATGGGAATCAGTATTGAGTTCAGAAGAACTAAACCCAGTCAAACTGGAACCCAAACCAGTCTTAATTAATAAAAGCAGTTATTAAAAGAGATTATATAGCCGATAAAATGGAATGAGATACAATATCTTATATAAATGCGCTCACAGAAAAAATAAAAATAAAAGTTGTACCACTACAGTTCAACAATGTATTTCCTCACAGTTGTGGGATGTGAGGAAGAGATTAAGACAACTACATGGAACTGTTTTGAAATGGACATTCATGCTTTCTCACTTATCTATGATAAAGTTATCTATATCAAAATCTGTCGTTTTATCTTGATCTGTCTTTTATTCTCCAGGACTTTGACACCTTCTTGGCATCTGTTGATGAACAGAAGATACAAGATCGACTGCTAGGTGCATCTGAGATCTCACACAGCTACAACCAAAAACTTCTGGTCATGACTGACCAAGAAAAGTCCACGAATGACAGAGTCCAACAGGAATACAGCATGGATCCTCATTACTCACTAATAGTCAGCAAAGAATGCCTGTACAATGAATCATGCTTACCTGAAGCAGACAGCTATACTGTAGTGAAAATATTTGGAAGAGTTTCAGATGATGGACAAACTGTGTCTGGGCTTTCTGGATCATCACTTGCAGAGCTGGTTTTGAAACCATCACTGGAAGCTGCACCAGTGTTCTCCCTTGATGGAAACACAACCACACATTTCCAGTATAACTTCATTCGAGTGTTGGTGGTCCGTGGAAACAAAGCAGTCTTAGAAACTAACCAGGAAAATCATCAGATTTACCAGGTCATGGATCAACATGACTCAGTGTCCAGCTCCCGAATTCCACAAAAACCCGTAGATCACACCACACAGTACGACGACCAGCAGATCCTCATGATGCAAGATGACCCTGCAGTAAGAAAAGCTGCTGCTTATCTTTATGAGAAGCATCCAACAGTTAGCTCCATCTACGTTCTTGATGAAAACCAAAGACCAAAACTGATCCACGGAGACTCAGTGCCACTGTCAGAGGACAGCAAACTGGTGCTGGTAGGTCATGGAGTCAGAGACAGTTCAGGAGAGATGAGGCTGGCAGGGCACACAGCCCAAGATGTGGCCAAAATCATTGCAAAGACCTTCAGAGTCGGCAATACAATCAAAACAACACGTGTGGTGGCATGTGAAGTCGGATCAGATAAAACATTTGTAGAAACCCTGCTGAGAGAGCTTCATGAAATCAATATCAAGACAGAGCTGCACCTGAGTAATACTGTGATCCAGGTCACGCACACAGGACAGAAAATTACCCAAGAAGTCTCTCTAGACGGGGTGCAATGGCGACACAAAGATGACAGCAAGAAAGTGGTGGCAACCCTTGATAGGAACGGAAACGTAATTATTAGAAATGAGCCTGGCAGTAGAGGAGAGCCAGTTTTTACCAATGAAAGAAATGTTCTAATGGACGAAAATCCGACCTACAGAAAAAGCTGGCCAGAAGAGCCGAGGACATTTGTTGACCAGAATGTTTACCAAAAATTTGACTCAGATATATATATAAGGGAAGTTGCCATTTATACACTTGAGGCCTTGACCTGGGCATTCTTTAAGTCAGACCAACCCCTTCCCAATAAAGTCAACTTCAACAACCTCCAACAGATTAAGGAAAAATTTGTAATAAAAGACCAGAAAGAGACTGATACAATAAAGTGGATAGAGGATGAGCAGGGACTAAAGGATATTCTAAAGGAGTGTTATGAGATTAAATCAGGACAAGATGTTAGAAATGTGATCCGTCACTACGCAAAGACTGGAGAAGATGGGGAGACATACCTGATGGTCAATGACTGGATATATTTGGTTAATCCTAAAACTCTATATGTCTATCCGGTTGGAAAAAAGCTTGACAATAATCAAATGGGAAAGGAGGAAAAAATTAATGAAGTTAAGGGGAGTATAATTGAACAGAAAGGCAAGGAAGAATACAAATATATGAAAGACATAATTCTTCATAAAAATATAGAAAACCCACAAGAACGATATGCTGAGTTTGTAAGAAATATTTTTCGTGGAGAGCACACAACTGCCCAATCTCTGTCCACTGAGGCCTGGTACACCACGTATTTCACTGCATCAGTTATTTGTGAATCTGCTAGAAATTTCCGGACGTTTCCTCTGATTCTCATGGCTCTGGATATGGTCGTAAATGAAAACAACAATATCCGAGAGAAAGGACTCAATTTCTTTGTGAAAGACCACCCGATGGCAAGAGGAGGAAGTTGGATTGATCTAAACAGACGTGGATTTAGTGGCTCAGCAACACCTCAAGGTTCCAGCAAACTGAAAAATGTAAAAACAGAAGCTCAATATAATAGAAAGGTGCGTAATTTATGGCTTGACCTCAAAGGCGTTCTAGAAAAGGAATATGAATTTTTCATAACGTGGGAGCCAACCGTTGCTGGCAAAACTGTAGAAGAATCAATGGCTGACATTGCAGAACAATTCAAGATATATGAAGACAGTTCACAGAGAGAGGTATTCTCAGAGAGTTACAATGATTTCACACAAAAAGTTAATAAACCTGTTTCAACATCATCTAGA
The DNA here is from genome assembly GCF_002260705.1 of Seriola dumerili. Classification (NCBI taxonomy): domain Eukaryota; kingdom Metazoa; phylum Chordata; class Actinopteri; order Carangiformes; family Carangidae; genus Seriola; species Seriola dumerili. The sequence goes on along the minus strand of NW_019175038.1, from coordinate 69,880 downwards.
AATGTCCAGGAAGATTCAACATCTGGAACACTGGGAGGCAATGATGATGGCTACATAACATTGCAAGACCTGAATTCTGCCTCAGAATTAGAGAATTCCTTCAGACTTGAATCCTATTTCTCCAGGACATCTGCGTCATTTGCTGATCAAATCCACAGCCAGCTGAAGGCAGAATATGGTGAAAGTCTGGCGGGGCTGCATCTCAAAGAGGGCAGTGCCAGAATAGAAAATGGACAGTTCGTATGTCAGCTTGTGACTGAGGGTGCTGACGTTGAACCTCGTGAGTTGAGGGTTGATTTATCTCCAGAGAGTCAACGCTACAGTGATAATATGTTGAACGGCATTGAGGCAGCAGTTCGTGACATGGAGAAACACAGTTCACAATCCTCTCATCAGGTCAGCAAGTATGTAGAGCACACTGGGACTGCTGTTGGGACACTAGGCCTCATGCTGGGGATGAAAGGAGCTGTTCGGGCTTTTGAACAGGGCGACATCAAAGATGGTGTGGTGGGGGCTTTGCAAACAGCTCATGGAGTGACAGCTATGACAACGTCTGTTATTGCAAAACAAGCTCTGTCCTCAGAGACAAGAGTTGCCAGAGCTGCAGCAGTAATCATGAGAAGCCCTGCAATGAGGGGCGCAATGACAGCTATACCAATAGTGGGAATTGGATTTGGGGTATACAATTTAGAACAAGATTTAGAGAGAAATGACACACTGGGATACATTGATGCTGGCGTTGATGCTGGTATGATTGCTTTGGATGTTCTCGAAATTGCTCAGCCTGAACTTGCACCATTTATCGTACCTATAAACCTGGCACTGTCAGTAGTCCGGATGGCCATTGATGATGTTTATATGGGCATCCAGGATGAACTAAAGAATCTCCCGAAGGATGCTGGAGTTTTAGATAAACTGGGGGCTGTTTTTGTTGGCACTGGAGAAGGGATTGAGCATTTTGCAATTCATGTGGCTAGTGTGTTCTATGATTGGCATTATGATGAAATTGAGGAGGGACGAAGACTTGTTGCTCAGATATCAGACTATCAGCAATATTACAATATTACAAAGGAGCGGGATGAGAGAACTGTCATTAATTTTAGTGATGGTGTCTCGTCCTGGAATGGAGGAGGCGTTTACTTCTGTCTCGCTGATCAGGGTCTGTCTGAGTTCTGCATGAACTATTTTGTGTCTAGTGATGAGAGTTTTGGGAAGAATTGTTGGTCCATTGATGCACAAGGAACCAAAGACATCATACTTGGCCTGGGAGAGTCGCATCGATTAGAGTATTCGACACTACGGAAAAAAGTACTCATGTTCATACCAGCTGGCTCTGTGGATGTTGTTTCAGGTTATGAAGCTGTATCAAATTCAAAATATGGGATATACAAGGGAAACAGAGATGCTAATCGTTTTTTTGCAGTTCAGAAATCAGAGGACAAACATGTGATTGAACTAATGTTGAGTTACTATTACCAGCTGTATGGTGAACCAGGTGATGACATATTCTTCCTCGGTCCACAGAGAAATTATGTTGAAGGCTCTGGTGGAAAAGACACGTACATCATTCCTGACGATGGAGGGAAAACAATAATTAACAACTATGATCCTTGCAAAGCACTAGACACTCTTCATTTCAGTGTTGATTACAGTCACATTTCTGTGTCTAAATCTGGGAATGATGTTGTGTTAATGTACGAGGGCAGCCATACTGTGACCATTAACAACTGGTTTTCAGGGGAAGTGTATCGTCATATGAACATGATATCAAAAGATGGAGTCTTATTTGAGGTGTCCTCCACTGTGGTTTCCTCTGTTCAGCTGGTGGCAAGAGGAATTAACAAGATGTTTAAGACGCAGGGTCTAACTGTAAATGCATCTCAGCCACTTTTACTTACAGTTACAAACATCTTTGGGACTCAGTATGATGATGTGCTCATTGGAAATGGAGAGAAGAATCTGATAGATGGAGGAGGAGGCTCAGATCGTTTGATTGGTGGTGAAGGAGAAGACATATATCTGGTGAAAAACAAGAAACAGTCTTCGGTGCAGATTGACAATTACTCCAGAGACAATAAAACAGATCTGGTCATAGTAGAAGCAAATCTTCACACTTTTAAAGTCAGGGTAGAAGGTAACCATGTTCTGATGAATGCTCTCCATGACAGTACAGCCATCCATGTGACTTTACTGAACTGGTTCAGATCACCAGAAGACAGACACTTACTCCTCAGCACAAAGGATCTGATCACTTTTACAATCTCAGATAACAAGGCTGACTGCCTGGAGAGTAACCCGTTCACCAAGTGCATAAAAAGTCGCAGCATTGACTACAGCAGCTCCCCATCTCGTCTGGTGGTGGACCTTCAGGAGGACGAGGCTTTTGACAGTGTGACGGAGGTCCGTGGGTCAGAGTTTAATGATGTCATCAAAGGAAACAAAGAACATAATGTTTTCGTTCCAGGAGGAGGGGATGATTTCATTGAGGGAAGAGGAGGAGAGGACTGGTACGTTATCACACCAGGCCACGGTGTAAAGACCATCAACAATCAATCACCAGATCTAGTCTTAGATGTTCTCTTCCTGAAAGAACAATATCAGCATGTAACATGTGCTTGTGAAGGCCAGAGCATCATCATTTCAGTATCCGGCAGAAGAAATGTCATCTTACAGAACTGGTTTGATTCAAAGCGTCATCAGCACCTGCAGATCAAGACCAATGATGGAATAACAGCTGAACTGATTTCCAACCTCGTCAACTGCAGCAAGTCTGTAATGCTTCCCTTGATTGTTGATTACAGAAACCAGGAACCTGAACCACTTAACACATTCCAAATATTCCAGTCACTCATTTTCCCTCTAGGAGAACAGTCCAGGTGTTTCAGATGTAGTCACATGGCCCAGACGTCCTTCCTTGACCTCCGAGGCAAAGCGATGATGATGAATGAAACTGATTCAGTGAGAGAAATGTACGGCTCCCCGGGTTTCGACATTATGGTTGGGAACAGGAATGAGAATTTGCTTGATCCTTACACCGGTGGTGCACTGATGATTGGAGGTGAAGGAAAAGACACTTACATAATCAGACATGGATATGGAAACATATTACTTATCTGTAACTTTGCTGACGATCAGAATATTGATACTGTGTTGGTTGACATGGATTTCATCGATGGCGGCCAAGTCACACTGGACTCATCATCAACAGGAGACCTGACTGTGAAAATCACGTCAAAAGGGGAACAATTACAATTCATTCTGCTCAAATACGCTGAAGGTTCCCATCACCAGCATCTGGAATTTCAGAGCTCTGATGGAGTGACATTTAAATTGAAATCACTAAACTCAACTGATGATCTTTCCTTTGAGATCGAAGCTTTCAAAGTGACTCTGAAACCATCGCAGATTGACTGCCGTTTGGATCTCAGCTCTCAGAGAAATCTGTCAAAGGTCCATACAGTCCAAGGCTGCCCCTTCCAATCCAATGACATACTAGGTAATCATCAAAACAGTACTCTAATTGGTGGGTGGGAGGATGACGTCTTGGAAGGAGGCCAAGGAGATGACACACTGATTGGAGGAAATGGAGCTGACCTCATGATTGGTGGCTTGGGACACGACACTCTTTATGGTGAGGATGGAAATGACACAATGATGGGGAACTCCGGCAGTGACATCTTCATTCCTGGACCAGGGGCGGATCTAGTGGACGGAGGTCCCGGAAGAGACGCTGTTCTTTACCGGGGTGATCATGAGAAGGGTAAAGGTGTTTATGTCAACCTGTTGACCGGACAAGGCCGCTACGCTGATGCTGAGGGGGACATGTTGAAGGACGTAGAGATTGTGATCGGCACCATCTATTCTGACATCTTGGTGTCTGGTTATGAAAGTTCACTTCTCAAAGGCTCAGACGGCAACGACATCTTGGTGTCCACTGGTGGTGATTACCTGGTCGGGGGTGATGGACATGACGTTTACATGTTGGCTTTCCACCACGGCTCAGTCACCATTGACAACTGTGCAAAGGACAACGCCACGGATGTCTTGTACCTTCCAAGCTTGGTGTCAACACTAATGTGCGAGTGCGAAGTTCTACCAGGAAAAGTTGTGCTGAGGTTCTCGGGACTTAAAATTGCACTGAAATGGACCATGTTTTCTCACGAATGTGGTCATCTGGTGTTTGTTTTGAGAGATATGGAGGTGGAAGTGGAGACGCTGTTGCTTGAGTGTCAGACATTGATGTACAGGATTCCGTTATGGCACAAGAAACGATTGACCTGTTCTGAAATTCTCGGGCTTAGTCATGATTTTGAGCCGCTTTGAATCTGTCTAACCACACAGTAATTTTATCTTACATTTGTCAAAATCAATTCCCAATTGTTATTGTACTTTTATGTTCATTTACCCTTATTTAACTAATGAAGACAAACAGTTTGATATATTCAGTGAATCACAACGACTAACTGTGCATGAGGCTGTAAAATATGTAGTGCTCAGACTATAAGTTACAATCTGGTGTAGGTGATTTTGTCTCCTGAGGCTGTGCAGAACAAATTACAAATACTTTTGCTACTAAAGGCTCACCCTTAAAGTAGCAGCTACTTCCAAGAAGGAAAAAAGAAAAACCCAAGTTACCCAAGTTGGAGTTCCTGGTTAGACGGTCAGCATTATTTCTAACTCACTAGTGAACACATCTGCCGACCTCATAAACAATTTTTTCCTATAAGAGTGAATGCTTTTATGAAAAACAAAAAGAAAAGCTTGGTGATGCATCAACAAGAGATTGTAGCTTCAAGTCAAACGTTATCAGTCCTCATCCCCCTTGGAAAAACCTGGAAACTGGCTCTGTCTTATGTCAGTAAAATATTTCAATTATATAGATGACTTCACACTCCGTTTGTCACATTTTACATTTTGTTCTTCATCTGTTACTGTATTCAAATGTTCAGTCATCAGCCCTTCAAATTAAAAGCATGACAATAATTAATATAAATACTTGATTTATTCTTGCAAATAAAAACATTCTCAAGAATTAAAAAATAAATTGTCCTTACCTTATTTACCTGATGTCTTCGGTGTTTGAGTGAAGTAAAAGTCCAGTCACAGTCTAGTGGCAGCAGTAGATGCTGTGGTTATGATCAATGACAGTGTCCTCAGTCCTCCTGTATGGAGGGTGAAATGTGCCACCAGAATAGTTTCACTTCATCAGTAGTTATTTGATGCACTGGAAAAAAGTACAATTTATATTTAGCATGTCTCTAAATATAAATGAAGGTTATTGTAGAGGGTTATTTTGTAGAAAGCATGAAGTTGTAATTCTTTCTTCATGTGAATGTGGAATTATTGTTACGTTATTACATGAAGTTTTCATTCAGTAGCCAGTGTTGGAAAATCCATTTTGATTATCATTATCCTTCTTACTGCTGTGTAACATCATTGGCCTAGGTGCACGTCTCAAAACACAAGGGAGGTATTTCAACATAATTTATAAAAGGCTGTGCTCTGTTGCATCATTATTGAGTCGTACGTTTCTAGCCTCCAGAGTCAATTACTGCTGATCTGGCGGGAACCACAACTGGCTTTAAAAAAAATCTAAAAGCTGCTCTGTTCTCCTCGGCCGTCATTTAATTATTTAATCTTGCACTTTGATGAGTTTTTATCTATTTTATAATCAGTGTTTTTATACTGTTCTCGTTTTATGCTTTTTACTTCTATTTTAATGCTTCTTTTATTTCTGTCAAGCACATTGGATGACCTCTGTGTATGATGATGTGCTCTATAAATAAATTTGCCTGACCTTGCCAAAAACAACAACGAGCAGCTTGTGAACCATATACTGCCACATTAAATGAATCTGGGCTGGTACATAGCAACAGTTAATCTTCATGGTTCATTGATTGATCAGCAGATACAAATGACACATCTCAGGTTTATTTGGATCAGAAACCAATCCTGGTTTCACAAATCAAAACTTTTACTTCAAGTAAAGAAAATAAAAAAAAAAAAAAAAACAACTTGCAGAGACTTAAAACCTGCTACAGACAGAATGTGTTTAAATCCCTGCAAGTTCCCGTTGAGCTGGACCCGTTCTAAACCGCAGCTAGCAACACAAAGCTAACACTTCAAAATACACAACCATTTACTGTCACCATCAAGTTTTCTTTGATTGCTTTTATGAGGACAATTCAGTTGCTCTGATTAAACCAACAAAGACAAAATCTATTTAAGTAACCATTTATTCATCTGGTCTTGTGAGAATTTAACAAAACGTGGGGGAAGGTATTAAACAGGAAGACAGATGCATATCTTCATCTATCACTTCACACATCCCCCCTTCCACTTCGACATCTGAAACATCACAAAAACGAGTTCTCTGTTGAAACGATGAGCTGTGGGTAGTTTTCTGAAGGTGCGGACATGTTTTCACTTTGGAAGCCCACTGTTCGGCTGAACGAGCGTCCATTTGACTTTACCATATCCATAATCCATGAATCAAAGCAACAAGTCTGGGAGATTAAAGTAAAAATGTGTTATGTAATGGTGCGTGTCTATTTCTTCTTTTTCTTGCTCTTCTTCCCTCCCTCTCCCTGCTGAGAGCTGGTGTCTCCTCCTCCGCTCTTCTGGGTCCGAGTCTTTAGTTTAGGAATCATCTCAGCCACATAAAACATCACGTCTTTACCTGAGAGAGAGTGAAACAAAAACAAGCATCACATCTTTACCTTCAGCAGGTGGCACTAAATCAGGTTCCATGTCACTGCGAGGGGGGCGTGGCTACTTGCAGGGCTATAGCTCAAGATTAGTCAAACAGATGTGTCGTCACATTTCTACTGTAAGGCAAACAAACCTACACAGTTACCACAATGTCACGTGTTACTCTGAGAAATTTTAACTCAAAAACATAATAGTTCTACCTATCTACCATCCATCTATCTATCTACCTATCTACCATCCATCCATCGTGTATATTTATATCTATCTATGGTGAAACCCAGAGGTCGGTTAGGTTGCGTCATTTTTACGGATATAGTTGTAAAAATTCCACCACAATCTCTTATTTCCCGTCATTTTAGTTTTCATTTCTAATGATAATGAGACATATCATATTTAATACCATTTAATTTTCAAAAAACTACTTGGATAATGAATTTAAATGAGTGTGGAGAGAGAAGGTGAATGGAGACACTGAGCACCACACGGAGCAGGTGAAGAGAGGGAACCATCGAGCCAAAACTGGCAAATATGAACAATTTCACTGAATCAGACAATAACAATTAAAATATGAAGAAACTCAGCTGACCTGTTGTAGCCTGAACTCAAACCTGCCTCTGGGGATTTTAAGTGCTTGAGTATAATTTAACAGACTGGGAGGTCGCTGCAGAGGCGACTGACAGCAGGTTTGGCGTCTTTGACTCGGTCAGACGACTTCTCTTCTCACAGATATTTTAATTCTGTCCTGAAGGCTGAACTCTCCTCACAAGCTGGGGAACATTTCACCCCGGGGGAAAAGATCAGAAATCGACAAGAATCTCTGAACTGAAGGATTTCCCGATGCTGCGCCGGGAGGAAATCCTGCAGCGTGCAGGAGCGGGAACAGACGGCGCTCCAAGGCCGTTTGTCAGCAGCCGGACAGGAAGACATGTTGCTCTGAGGGGAGTCAAGTTACCTCCATGATGGAGTCTGTGTGATGCCACAGAACCTGTCGTCCATCTCTACTCTGTCAACATGACGAGTTTTACATCATCGTTAAAGAGATTCAGTCAATGACGGAAAATATTCAAGTAACACGAACGCTGGTGCATATATCCATTTACATCTATCTATCTATCAGCTCTATCCATCCATACCTATATAGTATCTGTCTATACATATCTGCTGTATCTATCTATGTAGTTCCTTTGAGGCACTAAAAGTTTAGCAAAACAATTACAATTACTTACACACACACACACACACACACACACACACACACACACACACACACACACACACACAGCAGAGTGTGTGTAGAACTTACGGGAGCCAAATTTCTCCTGACAGAAGCTGCCGTCTTCCTGCTTCAGCTGAACTCTGACTCGACCTCTGAACTGGACGTCCCTGTTCCACTCTCTGGGATGCATTTTGTTCTGTCACAGACACACACACACTTCAGGGCTTAAAAACACATCATATGATGACATTGTACCGTGTGTGTCTGTGTGTGTGGTTTTTACCTCCATATAGACGTTCATCCCAGCAGCTGTCAGGACGTCTCTGATCTCAGCGCAGGAAGGATTCTCCACAGCCTACACACACACACACACACACACACACACACACACACACACACACACACACACACACACACACTTTATTCACAGCGCTCAAACACTTCACCTCCTCATTGGTTTCACTTTATTCTCAAGAAACAAACTCAACCTGCAGAGTGATCATCCGTCAGAGCCAATCAGAGAGAGGAAGAGTGAATCAGCTCTTACACTGAAATAAAGTTTAATCCATTTGAAATAGTAAAATATTTTGGGTTCATTGTAAACAGGACATGTTCAAATTCACATTCACCTGCTCAAAGAATGTGACAACATGTGGTCCAGACCTGAGGTCGGAGGGGTCAGATCTCATATGCGTCTCAGGTGTGTTCACACCTGAACTTAGAGCTGACTACAGGTGATCAGATCACATGAAACGGATGTTAAGTCTACTTTGAAGTGCCAACAATGAGGCTACGTCCACACTGTCATTTAAAAACGCATCTCATTTCCAACGTTTCCTCCCGACGGCCACACGACTCTGGAGTATTTGAGACCTGAAAACTGAGACTTTTGGAAAATCTGCGGGACTGTTGAAAAACTCTGGGGTTGTGTTTTAGTTTGAAAAACTCTGGGGTTGTGTTTTATTTAGAAAAACTCTGGGGTTGTGTTTTATTTTGGAAAACTCTGGGGTTGTGTTTTATTTTGAAAACTCTGGGGTTGTGTTTTATTTTGAAAACTCTGGGGTTGTGTTTTAGTTTGAAAAACTCTGGGGTAGGGGTGGGCGATATGACGATATTAGATCGTGAAGGATTACAACGTGAAGACGATCTTTCAAACTGCAGAGATCGTGGGATCGTCTCGGGCACATTCTATAAATTGCAGTTCTATGCTGACGCACCGACGCACCAGACGTATTGACGTCGTCAACCTGACCGACCAATCATAGCGAATTACGGGCAGTGACGCGCTTTCCTACCCGCCTCCTTGTTTGTGTGTGTAGCGGTAGCACATGGAGAGTGATGGCTGAAAGCCAAACGGAGTTGGTCGCTAAAACAAATTCCACCTCCATTATATGGAATTGGTTTGGATTTTCTGCAACTGATCAAGCGCAAGCAAATGTAATCTGCAAAGTTTGCACAGAAACCGTTCGCACGTCGGGTGGTAACACAACGAACCTGTTTAATCACCTGAAGAGGAAGCACTAAAGCACTAGCAACTGTTGCACTAAAAGAGAACCACAGTCACTTTAGTTTGTATTTTTGCCTTTCAATAAGCTATTTAGTGTTTTGATAAATAAATCCTGTTTAAATGACTGTCAGTAATGTCTTTGATTGATATTTTACTTTCTGTTGCTACTTTTTGCAAGAGTGCACTTTATTAGGATGATGTTGTTGTTTACGTTAAACTTTACGTTGTTTGCACATGCAGGCAAAACTGCGACTATTTGAAATAAAATCTGTTAAGAAAGGTTCTTTGGTCTAAATTGTCTGTTTTTCTTTTTCCAATTTAAGATCGTGATAAAATCGAATCGTGATTTTTATTTTTAAAAAATCGTGATATGATATTTTTGTCATATCGCCCACCCCTACTCTGGGGTTGTGTTGTAGTCTGGACGGACAGAAACTGAGACTTTGTAAACGATGAGGTCACACCCAAGTCTCTCCTGATTGGCTCTCATCAGCCTGGACTACCAGTGTGAATACAACATGATGATGAATGACAGTGTAACTGACCTTGTTGTCTTTGCTAGCAGCTGCTGTTCACTTACAGTTCTGCTTTAATGCTAAAAACTGTCTTTGCTGTTCCTCTTTCGTAGTATTTTGTGAGACTACCCGGCTCACGCAGGCTCAGTGTACGTGATTGCTCATGTATGTTTTGTGTTTTCAGGTGTGTTACTGTGGATGGAGATCGCTTTCGTTTTAAAATGAAAACGTGGTAGCGTGGACGTAGCCTGAGAGTGCCTGCCAACAACAAGGAGCTGCTCCCAAAGTAAGAAATGAAGACACATGTGCACTTCTTGAAAACAGTGAAGAGTGTAAAGAGTCACCTTCTCTGCAGGGATCCTGCTCTTCAGCCAGCGTCTTCTTACTGTTGATGTAGACTGGATAGAGGCAGATGAACCTGAAACAGACGACGAGCACAGACTGACTCACGGCAACACGCTGAGCTGAGAGGAGGCGTTCAAACACAACACAACACGAGCCAACAGCTGTCGGGTTTCCATTGTAGTTTTGTGCAAAACAGAAGCGATGTCTGTGAATGTTCTGTGTTTCCACTGAGTGGAAGTGTACTGTACAAAAAGCTAAAGAATGGATTAAAAGGAGATCTATTTCTATTGTTGGTGTTGAATTATGGAACAAAGCTAATAAAAATTTAAAAAATGTGTAACTTCCTTTTGGTTTTCAGAGCTGTTTCTGAGGTTACAAGAGAGAATTTTTTCCTTTTGATGGAGGCTTAATTAAGAATGTAGGCAGGTATATATACTATATATATATAAGCATTTGCTTCTGCCTGAGTCTGTTTAGTTGTCTGTTTTTTGGTGTCTCTCATCTATATTGTTTATATTTACTGTATTATTTGTGATGACTGAATAAAAACAACTACTTCTACTAATATGATAGTAAAGCTGGGTTTCCTCCTCTTGCGATATATAATTACAGTGAAGATGATGTTTTTAATTCACATGTTTCCATCACTCATTTTTAACTTTACACACTTAATGACAGACCAGCTGCTCGTAAATAAAGTTTTGGTTTAAGCTGAATTATGACATTATGCTAAATAGACAGTGTATTGCTCAAACACTCAAAACCGTATTGTTTCTGCATTTGCAATAAGGTAAAAGCAAAGACAAATCCACAGTACGTAAAAACATTTTTTTATTGTTTTATTCATTTGTCTTTATATTCCCACATTTTTATTTACTTATTTATTCATTTATACGATCCTGTTTATAATTCCACATTTATTTTCTCATTGGTTTACAAATTTATTATTTTTTCTGGCACCCCTATGACTCCATATATCTTTGGGTTTTGGACTGTTAATCGGACAAAATCTAAATTGCGATGGGGATGTTTTCAGATTATACGACATTTAAGAATATGCATCTTATAAAGTTGAATCTAGTGGTAGATCGAGAAAAGACCTGCAACTATTTTGATAACTGATTAATCCTTTATGTCATTTTTTCAAGTAAAAATGCTGAATGTTCTTCTGTTCCAGCTTTTCAGTTGTGAAGAGTCGCTGCTTGATTTTGTCTTATGTCAGTGGTTCCTGTCCTGTGGGTCACAGGATATGTGGGGTCCATGAGATGCATCATGGGATAGATTAAGAAGAAAAACCAAGTTCTGACACAGATTTTAATTCTTATCCCTAATATTTGCTTTTTTGTAAGAAAAACCATGACAAGTTTTGAGGGCAAAGTTTCCTGTGAAGAGGGGTCACAAGTAGACACTGCTTCATTTCAACAGTTAACATGGCTAAAGGGTTGAGGACACAAACTAAACCCGTGGCCTAAATGAATAGTGGGTGAGAAACTACCAGTCCCTTGATTACTTTAATGATTGAAAGGTTAGTCAAACTTATGATAAATCCCATTTCATAACCGTGTGACATGTAACCGATTTGTCTCTCTGTTGTATTTTACCATAAAGTCCGACATGACGTAGTGGGGGGATCACGAAATGTGCGGGTTTAAGGAGTTTTACACGTCATGCTAAAGGGCTACTGTCCGCTGATCGAAGGCTAGGCCAAACTCCATGTAAAAACTACGTTATTTAAACATTCACAACGGTTTCGGCTACAGATGTTGTAAATCGTGACTTTATGTCGAACTCATAAGAAACGGTTATTTACAGGTGATATAGTGGTAAACATTGTTTATTAAAATGTACATTTGAAATCGGTTTACCACACACAGTTAGCCATTCCCCCAACCACTCACTCCACTACCGTAGTGAGTCGTTTCGGTTGTAGTGACTCGTGTACACCAAACAAGTAGTTTTTGTTTGATTAAAAATATATAAACCCGAATTAAATGTATGCCGAATTGAAGACTGGCCGTTCAAGATCGATACGTTCACCACAGTGACACTTAATAACCACGTTACCTTTGCAGATATCCAGGTTGTGTTTAAATTAAAAATCTCCTATAGGGGTTGGGCTGTTAGCTTTAGCTTAGCTAGGCTAACAGCTAGCTTTTACAAGAACTCACCTCTCTTTATCGGCGGGATTCTGGGTGAGATGAGCCATTGTTGTGGCCGAATCTGGAGTGGATACAGCCACCGACAACACGGTTTGATTTGTGCCGTAAAATCACAGACTGTATATGAAGATTTTTAGATTATTCCTTTAAACGCAGTCTATAGGTAATGCACGCAGCCATATGGCCGCTTCTCTGGCTCGTTCACTGACTGTTGACAACCAGCTGGTGCGCTTCATTTAATGCACCGAGTACGCCGGTCCGGAAGACAACGAGAAGGCGGAGAACCCCCCAGCTGGTGCGGTCACAGTCACAGAATAATACACTAAGTATATAAAATTAATCATAAGAATAACTGATTTAAAATGTATTGAGCAGGTAAGAAGTTACCATCATAAATCTTTATTTCTGGTAAAAACTGCTTCTGCTTATTCTGCTTATAATTATTATTATTACTATTATTATTAATATTATTATTATTTTATATATATATATATATATGTGTGTGTGTGTGTGTGTGTGTGTGTGTGTGTGTGTGTGTGTGTGTGTGTGTGTGTGTGTGTGTGTGTGTGTGTGTGTGTGTGTGTGTGTGTGAAAAATTTAAAACTGGGTCTTGAAGCTCATCTACGCTTACTTCCTTATTGAGAAATTCTGGATGAGGTGGAAATCCAGAGTGATTTGGGCTGTAGCTAATTTTCTGGATGACAATGGAAATCTGTGACAGCATCTGTTACATTCTACCACTGCTCCTCAGGTTGAATGGTTTTAGTGGCCTTAAGAGGGAAACACTCCAGTATTTCATAAGGAATCATGTCTGTTATTGTTGTCTGGACTGTGCATGTCGTATTATTTTTTTTAATTGTACTTATTTTTTGTGATTTACAGTGTTTTAACCAGCCTGTAAAGTGTAAGGCAAATTCCACATCATTGGACAATTATTATTATTGTTATTATTATTATTACTATTAGTTGTAGTAGTAGTAGTAGTTGTGGTGGTGGCGTTTGTGTCGCTTTTTTCTTGTTCGTCATCCTGCCACCTCTCCGATATATGTTGCGTCCTCTCTTGTTAACACGACCCCTATGTTTGTCCCGCTACTTTCCACTATATTGCAGTTCAACGTCTGTCCGCGCGGTGTCGCCGGTGCGCCGACTCTGCGCGCTGCTGAAATGCCCGGATGTTATTGTAGCTAGCTCTTTTAGCAAATCGGCTAGCCGCTGCGACGCCGCTGACTCCTGCAGCTACGGTCTGCCGCATCGGGGACTTTCGACCCTTTTGACTCCCCCGGCCCATAAAAACTGTTTTTTAAAGTCGGTAACTTAAAATCGGTAATTTATCATGATAGAAGTTGAGTGAAGGGCTCGTTATTTTTTGGTCTTATCGTTGATTTTCCAACCGGTTTGGCGGGACTAGATCGGGTTAACAATACGACGAGCTAAGGGCTAAAGCAGCTAGCGCTGAGACACAGGCCAGTTTGTTTTTTCAGGTAGCTAACACAGCTAGCTTAGCAAGCTACCGCGGCTGTCATGGAAGACAAATCTTTCACTAAAGAATTAGACCAATGGATCGAACAGCTAAACGAGTGTAAGCAGCTAACGGAAAACCAAGTCAGGACACTCTGCGAGAAGGTAAGTGGGTTATATCTGCTCGGGTTTTATTCTGACTCAGTCGGCCTCGCTTTCAATGTGGCCTAGATTGCGAAAGCGGCTCCGACTAATTTCTGGAATGAGGGAACGGCAAGGCGGCTATTTTCGCCCCGTTTTCGACCAGTCATCCTGGGGGTTATTAATGTGTCACAGCATCGAAGCTAAAGCTAACTATTTTTTTTATATGTAATATTTTGGCAAAGTGTACTGTCCGGCCCTTCCAAACGATGCTAATGTGGACGGTTATCCGAGAACCGTCGTCTCAGGACACAGGCCGAGAATTCGCATCTTGTACATCATCACCAGCAAATAGACGGAGACCATTTTACTGCCCCTTTATTAACAAGTCTACAGTTTGCGCACACATCAGGACTCAGCTAATGCTTAATTTTGAGTTTTATATTCTTACTTCTGTGTTAAAAGTATATGTATATTAATGAGTGTAGATGGTGTGATTTGCACCGCGCCCTGTCTTTATTGATCAACCGTTTTATTGCATAAACCTGTCAATGAGCCTCAGTTTTCAGGCGTCACCTCCGGATTGTTGCACCATAAAACAACTCGTTCGGTAGCTTTTCTGCATCATCGACATTTAATGTTGTCATAACAGGCTGTTTAACAAAGGTTTGGATCATACCACTGAGAAGCTGAAGGCCGATTTCTTTACTGAACGTGTGGAGGAATAATTTTAGTCCTGTGTGTGTTGAGTGAATGAAAGCAAAGACTCAAAACCTTGGTGTTTTCAGTAAAGCATTGACAGCTGAGTTATTTTCGGGTTGAACAATGTGATGTTGATTAATGGAGGGAAAAGTAATTGAATTCAGTAATATTAAGGTCAGGTAGATCACAATTTGTACCAGCTTATGTGAGCTTTATAGAGCAACAGCCTTCAAGTAGAGCTGAAACAATAAGTTGATTATTCAGTTTGTTGAAAAGATTCACTATTTTGATAAAGTAATAATTTCTTGAGTTATATTTGCAAACAATACTAACGTAAAAATGCCAGATCTTTCCATATGGCAGCCTCTCAAAAGAGAATATTTGCTGCTTTTCTTTGTCATACATTGTAAAATTAATATTTTGACTTGGGTTGAAGACATTTGAAGACATCACCTTCTGCTAGTTGAATATTTTAACAATTCACCACTTACTTGAAAAAAGCAATTGGCAGATTGTTTGATAATGAAAATGTTAGTTGTAGCGCTACCTGCAAATAAGTTATTTTTGCAGTAGAGAAATCTGTGCAGTGATATGTCTTGAAATAACAATAAATGATTGTCCCGATTTAGCAGAGCTCAAAGTTATGACTGTAGATAAATTGAGCTCTTGTGCTCTGTTGGGCTGCAAAATTTAATCATTTTTTCTTTTTGATGGAGAGAAATCAATCTTTTTGTTTTGTATTCAACATCTACAGTTCAGTTCTCACGAGGCGTTGATATCACAGCTATGTCTGAGGACACATGCGTAGGGCTGCAACAAACAATCTGCCTATTTATTTATTGAGATTAACTATGTAGTGGAACACCAAAAACAGTCACTTTGCAAAGAAAATATTGAGTAAAACATCAAATGAAGTCTTTGAATATTTGTTATCGTTTCAGTTTCTGCTCAAAGAAAAACTGAAGCAATTAATCGATTATCATAATAGTTTCTGGTTATTCTTCTGTTCATCAGCTGTGATTTATTGATTAACTGACTGCTTCAGTTCTAGTGGTGGTGTTTAATGATAATTCACCAGCATTAACAATGGAAAAGCACTTTTGGCTGTATGATGAGCAAAGAATAAAATGCGATTGATGGAAATTGCAATGAGTCACGATTTTAGTGGGAATGTAATTTTTTCTGTCTGGAGAATATGATTTCTGGACCAGGGCATTTCTGTAGCACCAAGCCTCAATTATAATTGTATGTTGTGACATGTTTTACCTTTTTCAAAAAAGTGCAGCTCCTTCCATTTGGATATTGCAATTTGAAAATTTCTTGATTAATTGTTCAGACCCAACATGGACTCCTTTTAGGTTTTGGCCTGTTAGTTGGATAAATAAGTTATTTGAAAACTAAATACTTTAAACGCACTTCAGTGTTTCTTAGCTTTTACCAACTCATTTCAAGTCCTGTGAGGACACACAGGCTCGACATCTCAAAGTAACCCATCGGTCTGTCGCGGAGGCTAAACGTGGACGCGTGGATGACATGAGTTACTGTTTGTGTGTCTGTGAAGAGTTTTATTTGACCCTCTGTCTGCTCACACGGTCACTATAGTGTCTGATAAAATGTCTTTTAAAAAGTCGAGTAATTAAATAAATGATCTGTATGTTTGTCTCCTCCAGGCCAAGGAGATTCTGACCAAGGAGTCCAATGTTCAGGAGGTGAGTTTTCCCCACGACGCCCAAGTCTCCTCTCAATATCACAGAGAAATCAAACCCTTACTCATCATCATTAATGGGACAGTCTGGCCACCGTGGCGGCCATGTTGTCCTCATATAGAGCTGGAAGACTAATATTAAAGGAATTAGACATTAGAATCTAAGTAATAAGAAAGTGGGACCTCAAACAGCAACAGATTCGATGCTCTTGCTGAAATGATTGTCAGGCAGGAAATTAAAGTTGATTTTTAATCATCAGTTCATAATATAAATTATTTATCATCAGCCTGGTTAAAGCTGTTTTCTGATTCATAGAAATACGACCCTTTAACCAACAATCAAATACCCTAGTTAAAAGACATGCGGTAGAACACTGTTGGTCAGTTTCATAAGTTTTAGGCATTGTAGTATAAATTATTATTGAATTATATAATTAGTTGGTCATTTGACAATGGAAGTCGATATCAGTCAGTTTTTACTGATTATATTATAGTTATTTATCAATTATATAGAAACAAAATGAAAGAAAAATTTAATTTATACAAGTGGTGTAATCTGTACAGGGGAGATTAACAGAGTTTAATCTTCTGTTTTATACCTTTACTGTAACAGTAAATATGAATAAAGTACAAAACAGTAATCTTAACTACAGTTTGGTATAAATGTAGTAAATGAGTGATTCCAAAACAAAAAGGTGTTGTATATGTTAAACCAGTTAAACCAAAGTCTGTGTTTTTTGATTAGTTTAATTGGAATAATTTGCAGACTCTTTGAAACAAATAAAAATTGCACAAAAACACATAAACAAGCAGAAAAGCATCAGATCAGGACAAGAGACTGTTCGCACTCAGATGGTGTAATCTTCAGCAGCTGGAACGTTTCCAAACTGCAGCAGGAAAGGAACTAGAATAAAAAATGATGAAAGCTTTTTGTGCGAGAGGTCAAGTTAATGCCCTAAACAGCACGGATCAATGCATGTAGGCGAAGATGGGCCTTTTTCCTAAGTGAGGTTCACATGTTCTGATGAAAAGATTGATGCTTCAGTTGAAACCAAACAGTATTTTTACACGTTTTTGTTGACTAAAATTTCTTCTATTCATAATGGATGTTTGTCTCTATATTTTAGAAATAATAAATGATCTGGGTCTGATTTTCAGTGTTGTTCCCTCTGGCCTGTTTTGAGCATAATATGTCTGAACAATATCACACCTTGTTTACACTGAAAACTGTGTGTGTGCTGAGCTGCAGGCTCACACTCTTTCCTTTTTTTAATGCCACTGAGTCTTTGTAGAAATTGTTTCCACCCAAAATCTGTTAAATAAAAAGCTCAATAATTTGTAATTTTAGCTCATATTAAAAAACACATTCTCTGTCTTTACAGTGTTTCCCACAGGTTGAGATTTACTTTCTCTTTACAGACAGATGCAGTTTAGCTCCCAAAAGCTTCTGGGTGAAACCAAGAAAATAATATACAATTTACACAATATACAATGAACATTCACACATTTTCTATATTCGTACCCATTTACATTGCTTACTAATAATGACCTGCAGTTGGACTATGTTTAAACACAGAAGGTGAGAAAGCTCTGGAAAAAGTTAGTGACTCTTGAGTTTAGAGTATTTAATCACAGAATGAACGTCGGTGCTTCGTTTCAGAAACAGAATTCCTGTGTGTGTTAATGTTCACAGTGAGAACAGTTCAGACTAGTCAGTGTATCGTTACTGTTGAACTGTCATGGCAGTGAGGTCGAGACGACCTGGTGAACGTTGTTACCTGTCCCCTCAGGTGCGATGCCCGGTGACGGTGTGCGGCGACGTCCACGGTCAGTTCCACGACCTGATGGAGCTGTTTAAGATCGGAGGCAAGTCTCCAGACACCAACTACCTGTTCATGGGAGACTATGTCGACAGAGGCTACTACTCTGTGGAGACGGTCACGCTGCTCGTCACGCTAAAGGTAAACGCCGCCGTTTATGTGTTATGTGTGTGTGTGTTCCTGTCTGCAACATGGAAGCTAGCAGACAATGTTTTCACAGCATTTCCAGTTCCCTCAAAAAAAAAAATCCATAGATTTAGATCACGTTAATTGATTAATTATAATACTCTGAATTATTATTTACAGCTGGGGGGCACTGGCAAGAATGTGATAGAAATGTCTTTTAATTTTGTACAGTTTTTACAATCAATCAATCAATCAAACTTTATTTACACAGCACTTGTCACAGAGGTTAGTGCAGGTCAAAGTTCACAGACGACTGAGCTAAAAAGAAAAAGGACAGATCAAGTCAGAAAACTGACGAGATATAATAGAAGAGATTCAAAAAGCTGAATAACATTAGCAAACAATAAGAAAATTAACAATAAAATGGAATAAAATACAATTTACAACATAATCACAATGATTAAAAACCAGGCTGAAGAGGTTTGTTTTGAGTTTACATTTAAATATTTCATCACTTCCTGCTGCTCTCGGGTCGTCATGGAGACAGTACCATCAACTCAGAGCTAAAAGCTAAAAGCTGAGGACCTGAGCAGCAGCACTGGTTCATATATTGTGAACATGTGAGACATATAAAGTAAAATAATTTTAAAATCGATACGGCAGCTGACAGGAAACAATGTAGGGACTTTAAAACAGGTGTGATGTGTTCTGATAGGAGAACATCATAATAATCAATTCTGCTGGATATGAAAGTGCTTACTTTTAGCAGAATGAGAGAGAGAGAGAGGTTACACTTAAGAAAAGGCAGATTTGGATAGAAGCCCCATGTGAGCTTTAAAGTTTAGCTCTGAATCAAAGATCACCTCAGGGTTTCTTGCTCTCTGACTTGGGGTGAGTCCAAGGGAATTTAATTTTGCAACCAATTTCTCTCTCTGAGCTTCAGAGCCATGATTAAAATTTCAGACTTCAGCATGTCTTATTGTCTCGACTAGTTGTCTATTGAGCTTTGAGGGAGGTATTAGATCTTTCCTGTTTCATCAACTTGAGGATCAATAAAACACTTGACCAACACAAACTTTAATACAGCATTCGTCCAACTAACTGCAGCCTCACAAACCTGAAAGAGACCAAACGTAATGATGCGTTCAGGCCCCCTGCCTGTTAACTTATTATGTCAAAATCCCATTTACAGACTGGGATGTGAAACTAGCATCCACACGTTTACCAGTTGAAACGTTTGACTTGGTCACATGATGGGCGACTTTCAGTACGAGCACCAGGTTAACAGTAAGATGCATCTATTAAACGTGTGTTGTGGTGAAAAACACCAAACAAAGGACAATTATTTGGATCCTTCAGGGACTTTTTCCAGAGTCATGTGAGACGTTCACCAGTGACTGCTACCGGCACAGTGCTGCTGGTTTAAACTGGTCCGCTGTGGTTTCCACTCTGTGTTAAAGGGGGATCTAAATCTCCAAAGAGTTGGTTTCATTTCTAACAAACTATCACTGAATTTAAGGAAGATTAAACTCATTATTTTTGGCAATCAATCACATACACAAAGCAGCAGCTGGAAACCACATAAAAATACTTCAGAGCAAAAATATCAGCAGTTTCAGGATTTTCTAAACCGAGTTTCGTTATGTGGTTTATACTGTTTCCTTCCATAGATGCATTTAAGAAAAATACAATCAATTTTTGTTTGGAAAAAGAATTGTAAACCTGATCCATTTTGAAGTACACTGTTGAATATGTTTAAAAACTGAAAAATCATTTAAGGAGGAGCTGTAGTGAGGAGGTGGAAACACGTAGCATACTTTGTAAGTTTATCTGAATCTTGATTTTGTGTTAATGTGTTGTTCTTTTAGTATTTGATGAATTGCCTTTTTTGATAGTTTCTTTTCTTATTGTCTCTATTTTTGATTGGAGACCAGGATAAATGTCATATGTGTGTAAAACATGTCGACCTATAACCCCTGAGTCATCACACAGCTGTTTACCTGTGACTGAGCCGGTCGCTGTTTTATCAGCTGTGGCTCTTGGCATCAACACATTCTGATAGTCGTTATGGAAATGTTTGTTTGTGGTGAAAACGATGCTGTCGTGTTTTTGAACACTCTTCACTTCCGTCCCTGTGGAACCTTTAACTCCTCAACAAGCCTCCAAACTCACTTTCTAAAGAGAGACGCGTGGTGTCGCTCTTTAACCCTCTTATGCCCACGGGAGCGTGCACGTTGTCTTCAGAGCGTCATAACGTCATTTTTTTTCTACTTTAATTACAAAATCTGCGCTTTCTACCGAGCCCGTGTTTGTTGTGCGAGAGTCACTGACATCGATCAATACACTGACATTAAAAGCTATGAAATATTTGGAGTAGTTTTACAGGTTTTCTGGCGCATGTCTGCTCTCTGTCTGTGTGCTTAACCATCGGTTCTCATCCGCATTCTTTGCCAGTGACGTCTAGAGTCACGTCACTCAATTCTACATTCCTATTGGCTCCAGAGGGTGCTGTCACAGCCAATCAGAGTGTCTGATTCAGATATATACCCAGACTAAATGGAGCAGTGCTGTTTTACTCTGAGCTCAGAGTGAGGAGAAGCTGCTGTGAGTTTATTGTAGTGACAGATTAAAGGCAGAAGGACGAGAGCAGTCAGATATTTAGAGCAGCAGAGGCCGAGGAGCTGATTTGTTTTATAACTCCAGCTCCAAAGAATGAGCAGAACTCCTGAGCACATAAAGATAGAAACTTCAAATCACCTTGAGAACAACTTAAATATGTGCAACTTTCTGTGTGTAGTTTTCCTTCATGATGGTTTACAGCTTTTATCTATAAAATAAGGGGAAATTAAAGGTCCTTTTTAGTTTTTTCTTGTTCTGTTGAGGTTGTGCTGATTCTGAATCTGTGCAGCACTTGGTGAAACCTTTTAAAAATGACAACTTAAATAGAGAAAACAAAGGTATGAAGAAAAAGTTTGAACAACTTCATTTATTACTGTGCCACAAAACTGGATTGAATGTGTCTCCACAGTCAGCTGATTGCTCACGTCTCTGTCTCTCAGTGGTTTCGACTCTGCTGACATTTTATGGTTTATGGAGACAGAGCTGATAAGCAGGACACTAAACCTGTTGCTCCGCCCGCTTCAGTGCAGCTAAAATAATCATCAGTTCCTCTGAGTTTGGTTTCCTCCGACAGACGTGAACATCGGGAACTCTGAACCGTCGGTCCGGCTGAGACAGACGCACAGGAAGCCGCCGTGTCTCTGTGTTGATGGTTTTACTGTTAAGTTTTACTGTGTCATAAACATGTTGGTGAAAACATGACGCAGCTATGTGCGAGCTGACATCAGCTGACAGCGAGGAATGTCCTGACGTGTGGGAGATGACAGGAGGAGATAAGCAGAGCACAGGCTGCTGAACCCGGCTCCAGAGGAGCGATATCGCTGCTGCTCTCTACTGGAGAAAAGAAGAAAATAGATTTCCTACTTAGTATTGCCATAAAAGTTTTTTATTTTATTTTAGCTTTTACTGTGTTTGAGTGCGTGTGTTTTTACACGACATCCGCTCCCTCTAATTGTCCTTATTTATGTCATGAATTAAGTCCATTAACAGAAAAACACTTTTGATAATTGATTCACTGGTTCCAGCTTCTCAACAGCGAATGTTTGACGCTTCTCTTGGTCCTTTATTACAGAACTCTGTATCTTTCTGTTCTGGACTGTTGCTCATAATTTCTTGTTCTTCGTCGTTCTGTCGTTCAGGTTCGTTTCCAGGAGCGAATCACCATCCTGCGAGGGAACCACGAGTCGCGGCAGATCACGCAGGTCTACGGCTTCTACGACGAGTGCCTGAGGAAGTACGGCAACGCCAACGTCTGGAAGTACTTCACAGACCTGTTCGACTA
Organism: Seriola dumerili; assembly: GCF_002260705.1. Lineage (NCBI taxonomy): Eukaryota > Metazoa > Chordata > Actinopteri > Carangiformes > Carangidae > Seriola > Seriola dumerili. Next base: position 47,574 of record NW_019175038.1, on the reverse strand, counting down.
CCTGCCGCTCACCGCGCTGGTCGATGGACAGGTAGGGGGGTCGGCTGGGGGCGTCTGTCTGCCGTCAAAGGGCAGATTTCCTCATCCCTGTTTAACGTAGCAGCGTCAGGTGTTGGTGCTGTGACGGTGTGAGGTCACTGCTGAAGAGGCCAAGATGAGTTTGATTATTTTATTATCACATTTGAAATGAAGTTTTTCAGGAAGTTTTTTGGGCACAAAGGACGTAGTTTTCACTAAATTAACAATAAACAATAAAAGTAATTGAAGCGATTGCTCAATGAATTGATAATGAGTCGATCAACAGACTTTTAAGCAGAAATTCCATTTTCTTTTTCCAGCTTCTGACATGTAAAGATGTGCTGGTAGCTTTGTTCACAGTAGAGCCATGTGTTTGATTGACCATCTGTGCCCCGCCCCCTCGTCTGAGAACCGCCGCTTTAAATGTTTGTACACTCGTTATTTTCTCTGTTTGTGAAGCTGCAGATGAATCTCACAAAATCATCTCTGGTGTTTCTGTTTCAGATCTTCTGTCTCCACGGAGGTTTGTCTCCCTCCATAGACACTCTGGATCACATACGAGCTCTGGACCGCCTGCAAGAAGTCCCACATGAGGTACACACACACACACACACACACACACACACACACACACACACACACACGTAAAACACTGGATGTCGATTCAGACGTGTTTTGTGCAGATGATTTTCCACTGAGGAGGTTTTACTGAAGAAACAGAACTTAAAGGATAAATCTGGTTTTATTCCATAAACGGATCCAAACCAACAGTCCGTCCCTCAACACTCTCTGTCCTCTACTGCGGCTCTAAGCCCGGTGATTGGACTTGGAGCTGGCTGTTGCGTTGGCTCTGCACATGGGATTTGTTGACGAGAAGAAACTTCTCAAATTTATGAAACATCACCAGACTTGTGCTTTAATCTCGGAGGTCTGGCTCCGACACCTCCTTCACCTGGAGGAGCAACACGAGCTTCTCGTATCTGCTGCTGCCTCATGAAGTTCTGGTGAAGTGAAGCTTTGTGTTTTCAGTTCCACCACTCTGCAGGAAACATTCACACAGAGAAAGAGATGAAAGTGAACAGAGAGTGTTTGGTGTGTGACGGTGGTCCCCAACCTGTGGGCAGAGAAATCATTGGCAGAACAGTTTCATTTTGGCGGAAAGATGTTAATCATCAAAGAATATAATACAAAATTCAAATATAAATAATGTTTTTGAATCTTTTGAAAATTAATTCTCTTTAAAAACATCAAACCGCGTCCTACACTTGTTTCCTCTCGGTCTGATTCAATCCTGAATAATTGATCATTATCAATAAAAGATGCTCTGTGAATGTGTGTGTGTATATATATATATTTTAAACTGGGAGCTGTGTTTGCAGCTCAGACAGAAGCTGAAGTGACTCTGTTCCTCTCAGGGCCCGATGTGTGACCTGCTGTGGTCGGACCCCGATGATCGTGGTGGGTGGGGGATCTCTCCCCGAGGTGCCGGCTACACCTTCGGACAGGACATCTCCGAAACCTTCAACCACGCCAACGGCCTCACCCTGGTGTCCCGTGCCCATCAGCTGGTCATGGAGGTAAAACTAAAACACCTCGGTGCTTTGTACTGATTCAGTAAATCAATTCCAGCATCATGATGGACGTTCGTCAGAGCTCCACATCTGCAGTGACATCACAAAGCACCAGACTCCTCAACACCTGTACAGTCAGATCAGAGACCGGATCAGGGACCAGATCAGAGACCGGATCAGGGACCAGATCAGAGACCGGCTCCCTGATCTGATATTATCCATTTTAAAAAAGTATAAAACACATGAAACATTTGAAGGTTTAGTCTCTTTGAGTGTATTTTAGTGAAGGTGGCACACATGCTCACACGCAAGTGGACTGAAGGATCCTAAAAAAAATCCCTGTGTCTCCATGGCAACATAATATGAGGATATAAGGGTCCCTGATCCTGCACCAGTTTCACTCCCACAGTTCACACACTTAGAGCAGATGAGACTGAATTTACACATGTAGAGCTGGAGAGAGGTTGTGACTGAACCCAGTGAGGATCAGCAGAATAAATGAGAATCTTTTCAGTCTTTAATAATTCACCAGATTGTCTCTTTAGTCTCGATGTCCCGTAGAACAACAGTCAGAGGCGTCCTTGAAAATCTAGAGACGATTGAAGAGTGAAGTCTGTGACTGATGAAGGGAAATATGACTTTCCTCTTCTGTCTGCTTGTATGTGCTAACAGCTGTTAGCTTGTTAAAGCTGCAGGAAAATATTCAAAAATCCAACTTAAGTAAAAAGATTTTGACTTCACAGCAATTATGACAAAATCTTTCACCTATGGTTCATATTTAATGACTCTAACGTGGAACTAGTCTGAGTGGCGGAGGGATACAGTCAGTTATTTCTGTTATTCACTGAATCATTCAGCCAATAAAACGATCAATATCAGGACAGACGACAGAACCCAAACCGATGTCGCTTTTTCATAAACAGGTGTTTCATATGGTCACCCGTCAGGTGTGACACGCCCCCTGCCTGCGTCACGTGACCTTGGCTCAGTCATGTGACCTGGCTGTGGTCAGGCGGAGCTCGTAGTGAAATGTTTCTGAGTCTTAACATAGACGTGTGTTCTCTCACCTTCAGGGCTACAACTGGGGCCACGACAAGAACGTGGTGACCATCTTCAGTGCTCCAAACTACTGCTACCGCTGTGGAAACCAGGCAGCCATCATGGAACTGGACGACACTCTGAAATACTCTTTGTAAGTACAAAGACCTTAAAGAAGCGAGACGTCATGTTTATGAGGCGTTCAGGAACAGCTCGGTCACAAACTGAATCTGATTCTTTCACATGTCAAAATCTACGCCTCGTATTTCTTTCTGTATTTACTATTTAACACGGCGACCTCGTCAATAACAAACACTCTCTGCCTCCTCAGCCTTCAGTTTGACCCCGCCCCCCGCCGCGGCGAGCCCCATGTGACCAGACGCACTCCTGACTACTTCCTGTGAATGTCCAAAGCCATCCCTGTCAATCATCCACGAAGCTCCACCCCCTTTCCCCTCACCCCCTCATTTTGGATGGAAAGAAGATATTAATAATAATAACGATGATGATGATGATGATGACACTGTACCAGGGAGAAATAGAAACAAACGATTGGCTGATGAATCCGAGATTTTAACAAAGAGAAACTTAAAGAGCGGCCCCCTCTACAGTCGTGTTTTCAATATGCTGTCATTAATGCTGTGCTTCTGGGGAAAAACAACACGTACAACTATGATGATCTGTTTTCTTTCTTTTTTTGTTTATTACATGTTTGAAAACGAGATAATAAAACTACCAACGTGGACCAAATGTGCCATATTCTGATCCTTTTACAACATGTACAACGCGCAAGGTTTATCCTTCTTGTTTTTCTGTTTTGTTTTTTTTCTTCTTCTTCTTTTATTTTTTTTTTTTGTTTTAGACCAGCACTATAACCCTACCTACCTGACATCACCACCACTCATCACATCTCATGGCATACAGTATGTGCTTTTTTCTGTTGCAAGATAATTTTAAAAAAGGAGGAAAAAAAAAAGGTAAAAAAAAAAAAGTTTGCTTCAAGTAGTACAGCTGTCAGTTTTAGCTGTCCAGGCTGCAGCCGGTGGTCATCTCAGCAAGTATATTACTGTAATTTGAATAAAGACAACAGACGTATGAAATAAAATGTCCTATTGACAAACTACTGGGCTGCGTCGGTGTCCTTTCTTTAGCCTGATTCAGACTTTGTTCGGCCGTTGTGGAGAAGAAACTCCAATATATGAGTTTTTATTTCTTTTAAAGACTTTGACTATAGGAAACCATGAGTTTTGGAGGTGTACATGGTGCCTGCAGGTCTCAAAGGTCTGTGTGGTGTAAAGGTAGATGTCCACGTGTTGTTGGATTATAAAGCAGCTCTAGGTTCTATATTAATACTGTGGAAGTGGAGCTAAAGGAAGAGATGACAACAGGTTTGATTAAAATATAAAATGTATATTGCAAACGTATCATAGATGATTATTCTACAACACAAAGTGCAGAGTGAAAAACAGAAATATTTGAGTCATTTAATGTAAAACAAAGATCCAGTAATGATGTCACGTTTATAATGAGCCAAATTGAAACAGACCAGCAGAGGTCAGTGTGAGGCACGATGAGTCAGCCTGAATAACTTTACACAGGACTCCACCTCCACAAACTAAATCTGCTTCATCATTCACTAAGATTATGAAAAAAACAAAATCTGTTTTAAGTTTTGTGGGTGAAATGATTCTTTTTATGTTTCATATGTTAAAGGACCTCTGGCTCTGGCTGTGGTTGGACACTCCCAAGTCCCAACAGTTTAATTCCTCCTACTAATAATGTTCCAGAATCATCTTCTGCTTCACCTGCTTCAGGATCTAATTCCTTCATGTCCTCCTCTCTCCGTCTGGTTTTCTTCATTCATTTTCCTTTTCTCGTCACTTCCTTTCGCTCTTTGCATCTTCGCTCTTCCATCCTCTCTTGGATTTCCCTCATTTGCCTCTTTGAACATCTCGTTGGTGTAGTGGCTTCCTCCGTTCTTCTGGACTAGACTTCTGATCTTGTGGAGCAGCTCGGTGACCTGAGAGCGATCCTTCAGGTCCTTCAGCTTATTATTGAAGACATGGTACTGGCCGTTACACGTGGCCACGAGTTGTTGAAGGTCTGGACTTTCATCCAGGAACTCCTCGATCGTGACGTCTTCAAGTCGGTCACCATGAGTAAAGGGAACCATACAGTGTCTGTCTGCATCTTGGCCAGAGAGTTCTTTTATCTTCTGCACCATCTGCTTTTCCTCCTTCATCATCAGTCTGAATCTGCCCAGACTGATGTCCACCAGGAAGACATGAGGTCCAGGAGCAGCTAAACGGACACGCTGGTGTATAAGGCGATGGTGAAACCTGGTTCGATGAAGGTCTGGGGTGTCAATGACAGAAACCTGTTGTCCATCTACCACAGCTCCCTCCTTACAACACTGTGGACTACACTTAACATTTAACTTTGTTTTAAAGCACTGTTGTCCCAGGATGGTGTTTCCAGTGGAACTCTTCCCAGTCCCGTCCGCCCCCACCATCACTATCCTCAGCTCCTCATCAGTTGTTGTGAGAAACCCAGTGTAGAAGAACATGTTGCACACAGTCAGACACTTTCACACAATACATCAGAGTAAATGTTTAATTTATAGCCCAGCTTAATTTAAAAGTACAATGACCCACATCTTTAACATTTCTATAGTGTATATGTCTGTAGAAGTGTCTATAGGACCTACAGCAGTACATTACATGGAATTAGATTCAGCAGTGATCACTGTTATGTCACCATAAAATAATGGTAACATTATTTACCATCATTTTAAATCATGCATACAGTAACATGACTTACCTGAGTTGCAGGCCATGTCTGTGTTAAAGAGAGCAGAGTAGAAACAGCAGCTGATCTAAAGAGCCGAAGAGTTCAGAGTGAGTCTACCACTGTTAAAATGACCCAACCACACCCTCAAATCCCTGCTCTGCTGTGAAGTGGATCTAAACCTTTATCTCACTGTGGTCCCAGGATTTTGCAATAGATAGAAGAACAGCTGGACGGAGATCGGACGGGAGCCGGATGTGAGTTGGCACCCTCTAGTGGATGCATTGTTCAACGTCCATCCCAACGTAAAGGACGAGTGGGGGTGTGCGGTCAGTGACGGTTATAGCGTTTAAAACGTACGCATCTATTTTCATACGTAAAGGACGCATAAATGAACCTCAACAGTTTTGTGTTACGTAATAGTCGGATGTCTCTCCAAGCGCGCGAGCCGCAACCAAGTCTATATTTGCAGACGGCGGGTGGGGGGGGGTACAACCCGGTGAGCCTCATATTTTTCTCTCTCTCTCTCTTTCTCTCTGCTTCTCTCTCCTCCCCCTCCCTCTCCCTCTCAGCCTGGAGTTGCTCATTAATTTTCTTAATCTCTTTTTCATATTTTTCTTGAGCCTTTCTCTCCACTTCCTCTCTCTCTTTGCGTATTTGCTCTTCTTTCTCTCTCTGGATTCGTTGTTTCTTCTCTTTGATTGCCCTCATTTGCCTCTTTGAACATGTCGTTGGTGAAGTGGCTTCCTCTGTTCTTCTGGACTTGATGTCTGGTCTGGTGGAGCAGCTGCAGTGGTCTCATAATTAAAGTGAAACTAAATCTTTATTTGACTGTTTTGGTTACAGAAGGATTTTGTAGCAGATGTGCTATAAATGGGAATATATTGAAAACCATTTATCTGGCTTGCCTTAGTAAATAGTAGAAGAGGTACTTTTTATGTCTCATCATAACCATCATGACAATCAGTTGTAAGAAAAATATTAATCGTCTTAATGCAATTAATTAACTGGGGAAGTTTCATAGTGATATATATTAGTTAAAAGTGATTCACCTTAATTTATCAAGATGTTGCAGTAGTCAAAAACGTTTTGTCACAATAGGTTTGTTACTGAAATTTTCAGGAGTAGTTTATCAACAAGATACTGATTAATACATTGATACAATTGCTCCAACATCTAATGAGTTAATGTATTCTTCTTTATTCTCTTTTTAGTTTATTGTGTCTCAGTACTGTGTCGACACCAATACATGTTTAAACACTGTAATATGCAAGAATGTACAAGTGTTTGTATTTGAATATTTTGAAAACTACATAAAAAAGTTACTACACCGTGTGAAATAGAAGGCAGAAAGAAGACATTTCATTCAAACCTTAGGTAAGATGAAAGTAAACTTTGATTCAATAGGTATTCTACAAAATAATGAGAGTTACCGAATCATAACACAGTACAGTCACTCATTTGAGAAGGTACCGTCACATACCAGCTGGTGGCGGTAATACACCGATTTGTTGTTTGCCAACCGACAAAAAACCTCAAAGAAGAAGGACAGGCAGAACTCTTACAAGTATCGCGAGAGTTCCCGGGAAGCGCACAACAAACCGTCTTCATGTTAGCTAGCAGGCTAACTCCCTGATGGTCTAACGACAGCCAATAAAAAGGTATTTTTTGGTATGACATGTAGTTAGTTGTGGAACACCGTATGTCGGGTTCACGTTTAACTTCTAGCTTGTCTTCTCTTGGTTTTCTATCTACTTATTTAGCTGTGTTTAGCTCGTCAGCTAACTAGCATAATAAGCTAAAAACATTAGCTACCGGTGAGTGGGACCGGAGGCTGCTGGGATAACGTTTGGCTAAGTGTGACTTGATGAACTGTGACTGTAAAACGAGTCGTTACCCACCATTAATGTTATTTTTTATACTTGTGTTGTGTATTTAAAGCCTCGTCCTGTCTGATTTATGTCTGTATCTCTCTCTACATCGTTTGTTTTTATCTTTAGCTCTTGCATTTATCTGAGCCATCTGATTATTTCTATATTAGTACCGCATCATAGTGCTAGGGTTAGTGTTAGTTTTATTACCTCACAGCCAAAGAAAGACAAACTATATACAGGTTCCTTTATTCTATAAAGGATGTTCAGAAACCCAGATCAGTTCTAGTTGTTGTCTCTCATGTTTTTTTCAGGTCACTGATGATGGTTTTGAAAAAACTCAAGAGGTTATTTAAAAACACTTGCAGCTGGTCTGAAGCTATTTTCTGAAGGACCATTTGTGTGAAAAAATATTCTGAGCCTGAAGACTTTTAATCTGTTAAACATCTTGTTTCCCAAGACTCAAGAGAACTGTATTGTCAACCTGTTCGTATACAAGTATACAGTAGAAATGTTCTCTGCGGTGCTACAGTTATCATCACAGAAATGCAAAACAACAGCCAACATGAGGTGAAAGCTGACAGTTTTATTCTAGACAGAAACAAAAACCAGTAAAGATTAGTAAGGACCATCAGAGCAAAAATGTTGAATGTAAATAATTAAACATTAAATAGTAGCTGGAGATGACATTTATCTTTGCTTATTTTACACAACATGAATTGTCTCTGTCAATATTGTATTATTTTATATGGAATATTAACATGCAGCTGGCTCCAGATGCTTTGCTCTGTCAATGAAATGTAAACACCGTGAGGTCTAAAAGTCTGTGACCACTTTCTCATTCATGGCACGAACTAGGACTAGACTGAAGTAGACATGTTGAAACTGTAAAATAAATCACTGTTCCACTTCCACAGGTTGTCAGACTGAGCTGTTATCACGAGGATGAAGATGAGGAGGAGGAAGGTGGTGCTGTCAGTCCTCTGATCTCTGTCCGTCTGTATGGAGGATGTGGTTCTGCACTATCACTCTGGATCAGCAGATGGGCTCGGCTCTCTGTTAGAGAGGACAGAGAAGCTTCTGGAGCCTTTTCCCTGTCGGACTATTCCGGTCTTCACTCCTTGGTTCCCCGCCACAGCTGCAGACCGCCGGCTGCCCATCAGACCCGCCAAACCAGCTCCTGTCATCGCCTGCTCAGACGATTTACTCGTCTCTGACAGCAGGCCACACACTCACACAGCAGTGACTAATTCTCTCCCACAAAACAAACTGCAGAAACCTAAAGTTTATGGCCCTGTTGCTGAGAAACATCAGGATCATCCACATACAGAGACAACAAGAAGTCCACCAGGAAAAACACAGGAAAGCAAAGATGCCTTCATCATTTCAGAAACACCAAACCATCTCCTCCCAGCTTCCCTCTGTCACAAGCCAGAGAGAGAGGTCACCAGACTGTCGCCTGAAAAACTCCCCCAGAGAGACAGAGATGGCTTCACCGTCTCAGACTCCCCGATCAGACGCTCCTGGAGCATCTCCTCACAGAGAGGAGTCCTGCTGCAGAGCTCCCAGTCACTGTCCAAGCAGTTTCATCACATGGTGTCTGTCCACAAGCTCCACCTCCGCCAGAGGGCCAAGTGGGTGATCGGTGAGCACAACTGTGGAGCAGCACGGGACATCGAACAGGTCAGTGGATTATTCATGAACCAGGACTAAGAGTCTGTAACAGCCCTGTGAGGATGCATCTAACACCATGGTGCTTTGAGCTAAATATTATTATTAATATTCATCTGATTTGTCTCTGACAGCCAGTAGAGTAGAGATGGTGAGGTGAAGCTGAACCAGTCCAGCAACGTGGTTCCAGAAAAGCTTCATTTCTTGATGCTTCATGTTGACAGAGCGACACCTAGTGGCCAGGATGTAAAATAGGCAAATACAAACATTTGTATATTACAGTGTATTAATATAGGAGAAACTATGGTTGTATTTTTATTCTAAACAGACCTTCATAGTAACTATTGTAAGAAAGAAATAGACAACAGAGCAAGAGCGTCCCTCTCTACCTTCAAGACTCGTCTCCTCAGAGAGACCTCCTCTCCTAACACCTCTAACACTCTAACACTCTAACATGTCTAACTAGCTCTGACTGAACCTTCACTGCACCTCTTTACCTGATCTCCTTCACTTATTAAATAGATGTAGCACTTAGTCCTTATACCAAGGTCTCTACTGCACCGAAGCTTCAGTGATGTCATGTTTCTCTCATTTCTTTTTTCCCTCCTTTGGTTTCCTGCTTTTCTTTTCCTTCTGTCACATTACCTGTGCAGAGTTGTTCTGTAAACGCTGATATCACAGTGTATAGTCTATGTTTATGTTTCGGTTCAGTATGTTTGGCTGAAAATGAATTGTCATCTGTTTTGATAACCAATTAATCAATTTACTAATTTTTCAAGTAAAATTGCTCCCAGATTCTTAGGGGTGAGAATGTGATGCTTTCTTTGTCACATGTGACGGTGAACAGATGAACGGATGAACGGATGAACAGATGAACTGATACTCAAATGAAAGAAAACATCTGAATATATCACCTTGAAACTGACGTATTTCACTATTTTCTGGAATTTTTAGATGAAAAGATTAATGGTGAAAATAATCAGCAGATTCATCACTAATGAAATTAATCATTAGTGTCAGACCTGTTTCTGATTTGTGCAAAGTTTGTTGCTACAAACTAAATGTTTTTGTTGTTGTGTAACTCGACGTCTGTTCTCCTCGTTTTCTTACCTTCAGCTGATTTGTCTGTTAACATCGTCCCCCCCCCCGTGCAGGTGTGGCGGACTCTGAGCCGGTCGGTCCGGAGCTCCAGGCTGCCGACGTGCAACGCCAACATCCAGAGGGAGCGGGCGGAGATCTGGGTGTTCTGCGACGTTCTCCACTCGGAGCAGGTGGGGCGTTTCCTGAAGGAGGAGCTGCAGCTGTCGGGGGGGATCAGCCTGTCGGTTCACAGACTGGGAAACGTGTTCAGCGTGTAGAGGAACGTCAGCTGGAACTGAACAGTATGATCAGACCAAAGACGACACTCTGGGGCTTTTACAAACATGACAACACTGTGACTTAACATTTAATATAACACGTTAAAGAATGAGTACGTTTACCTGCACAGAAACCTGAGTCAGGTGTTTACATGCCTCAGTGTCCTGGTTTCTAACAGAGCACTCCGGCTAGGATAATTCAGGTTTCTGAAAGCTGTGATAAAGACGAATCCATGTTTCTGAAACCAGGATGTCATGTTTACATACGCAGCTCATAACCACAGGGATGTTTCATAAAGAAAGAACCAGTTAAACCAGGTTTATCTCAGAAAGTCAGGCTTATTTTCAGGAAAATCTGTTTTCAAAGAGCAAGTTAAGTTTATTTTTTTTATAAAACCAGAGTTACAAGATGCCTCAGAATGAATCTTTTTCAGTCTAAGATATTCTAGTTAACACGTGCTTTTTTTTCAGTGCACTGCAATAAAAGTAAAGCTGCTAAACAACTTTGCATGTAGCCTCATAGTAAGAAACATTTTACCCATTTCTTCTTTTTAAAATGTCACTACATAAAATTTGAGAAATTAATTTAGAAAAACTGCAGAAAATGGCAGACAGATAATCTGATCATCCCGAATCAATGAGCTGTTTCCTTTTATCTCTTTTAAATAGTCCAATATGAGTATGAGGGAAAAACGCCGTCTTCAGTGTGATGGTTAGATCCTTTTAACGTTTCACCACTGGTAGCAGTGGGATATACAGATACAGTTGTTTATCACACAACATGTAGTTTTGTAACAATAGAAAAATCGAAGTTCAGCTTTCCTATTTGATTTGTCCTTTTTACTTTTAGCTGGTCAGTCGTCTGCGAAGCACTTTAAACCGCACTCACCTGAAAACATTATTGATTGATAAAAACAAAACTAAACACACATTCACAAACTGGTGAGAAGTGAAAAGGATAAAACCAGGAAACTGAAGGACTTTTGCACCTTTTATGAAACTCAAAGACCTCACAACCAGCTGAACCTTTTTTTAAAGAGCATGATTCCACACTTTAACATGATCAGTGATTCAGCATATCTACAATATTTATTTAATACAACATCTAGTAAATACACAACATACAAAACTATATTCTAACTTGCCCTAGTGCTATTTACATTTGGCATTCTCGTTGTCATGACAACAATCCTCTACTGCAGAACTTCATTAGTATGTTATAAGAATTTACTTCCTTAATGAACTGAACTGAAGAGGAAATAAAACCACAAACAGATTTGGTTTTTTGTGTCTGTAATTTAGCATTTATAAATTTGAGAACAGGTGGTTGTGATTGTTTTTTTTTGCATTGATTTTCTCGTTGCTCTCTCTTGTAAATAAAGGTTTTTATATTTTTAATAATGAAGTGTCAGTGGTCGTGGATGGATGTACAGTCCTGCATGTGATGTGCAGTTTGTTCTGGAAAAGCCGCAGCAGCAGTCACATGATACGGGAGTCACCCTGCTTTTCACTGACACAGAAAAAAAAATTGGTACACACACACACACACACACACACACACACACTGCCATTTTCTAAGACTGTCATGCTTGTATAAGACCTGAATGAATGAGGGCAGCATGAATACAGTGCACCCCCCATCTCTCCCTCACACTCACACACACACACTCTTTGTTGCTAGGGTCCCTTGTCTTGACAGCGCTCCACACTGCATTAAAATCTAGGTTACCGGATGTGACGTCAGTGCCCTGCCTCCCTGCCCAGCTGTAATCGTTGTTAATCTCTTAAATCCATGTTTAGTTCCTCTTGGCGCTACAAACGGCCGATGTAAAATGAGGATGAAGAGAAAAAACTTAAATATGTTAATTTTTTTTTACAAACACTGTCCCCCAAAAAGCAACATTAGGTTGTCGCTGGTGCTGTATAACACATTAATTTATCATCACATGTCCGCTAGAAGTACTTTATTTTGAAAGCAGTCCGGAACTTGTCAATTCTCGCTTTAGATGGTTATATAACGAATATTAGCGAGGAAACTAGGTGGTTAAAGTGGGCTTTTGAGAAAATATTGACCGTAAATTGTTTGCTTATCACAATAATCTAATTATTGACCTTAAAATTGACCTTTATTTTAAATGCTTTGCTTTTTAATGTACATGGCAGTTTTACTTTGACACTCCGCACCGGAAAACGTTGAGTTAACACTGATTTGTCGCCGCTAACATTTAGATGGCTGAACCACGAGTGTCTTCATCTTGGAAATAATCGGTGAAATAAGGGAATATTTCAGTTTTGGATAACAACTTGTCGCCGTGTCTGCTTGCTGCTCCACAATGACGTCCGCTGTTTGCTCAGCTGGAGGATTTTCGTGGTGAAAAATAAAAAAAAGGTGAGTCGTTGTAGCGACTGGTACAAGCTAGCAGGCTAAGCTAGCGCTGGCATGCATTGTCGTTTTCCCGTTTCCTGGAGCGATTCACTGTTTGTGTTTCATGTTTGTGCTTTTTAAAACACTATTTCACAACGTTTAGGAGTTAAACTGATAGTCTGGTAGTTGGGGCGCAGTTAAGGATGAAAACTGAGTCTGGTTTGGGTCATTTAACGCTGTGAATCGGAAAAACTACCACAATTTCAGTCTGATCCGTTTCCCCTTGTTCTGTTTACTAAACCCCTTTTAAAACTCTACATGTTTTATGTTTGTGATAACTTATATCTTTAAAACAAGCATCCTTTAAAATCTTTTACATATTTGCACGTTAGACACTTAGTTTTCATCTTTTCGGCCTTAATTATTTATTCTGCAATTCCTGTAGATATTGTCAAATTAAGACAAAAGAACAGACAAGAACAGGCTTGAATGCTAATGTCAATTATTTCAATAATCGATTAATCGTTTGTCATTTTTGTAATCAAACATTTGAAATATTTGATGGTTCAAGCTTCTTAAATGTGAATATTTGATGTTTTATTTCATATTTAACCAGATTGAGCATCTTTCACTTTTTCTGACTCTACGGACCAAATAATATATCAGTTAATCAGGATCTATTGATCTAAATTGGTAATGAAAATGATTGTTAGTTTAAACTCTCTTGTATTCTTTTTATTTCTTTTTCTTCCAACTACTTTGATAATTGATGAATTGACATGAAAATGTAAAACATGGTTTTCTGTTTTTTCTCTATTTGATAAATTTTAATTGACATAATTTCACTATGGTTAGCCAGTTTTTTTTCTCAATTATGAAGCAAACAACTTCATAAAATTGCAACAAAACACGATAAAGTCGAGACCCTGGTTTAATGTTTTTCAGGCCAAGAAAACTAATTGCTGACAAAATTGATTATTGATTACCCCCCCCCCCTCCCCCCCCCAAGTCATTTATCAAGCAGAAAATGTCAAAGGTTATCAACTTACAGCTACAATGTGAGGATTCACTGCTTTTCTCTGTTTATATCATTGTAAGTTGAATATCTTTGAGTTTTGGGTTGTTGACAAGATTATAATTAATTGGTCAATTGATTCGTTTCCCTAATTTTTCAAGCAAAATGCCAAAAAAAGCCCAGATCAAGCTTCTCTAATATGAAGATTCACAGCTTTTCTTTGTCTTATATGATATTAAATTAAACATATTTTGATTTTTAACAGTCGTTCTGACAAATTAAAGCTCTATTTTGTAAGAATTTTAATTTTTCTGTTTTGTGCACATGGATTTGTTTATAAATTGAAGGATTTGGAACCAGCAACTATGACGCCACACACAGGTTTTCTAACATCACCTCCAGATGTTCAGCTAGCAGCTAAACTTCTGTTGAAACCTCCTCTGACTTGGTGGAATAGACATTTCCATCTGCTGTTGTCAGGACATGTACTTATGTGTCATGGTTTTGTTTTAATAACCGTTACACCCCTTTTAACAGACTAATCAAATAGTTGATTTATTGGTAAAATAAGCAGCCGACTAGTGGAAAGTGAAAATAGACAAAACATTTGAAAATGTGACCCTGGACTCTGGAAAACTGACAGACATTTGTCACAAATAATCATAATTGAAAAAATAACCAACAGATGGATCTAATGAAAGTAATTTGCAGTTGTGACATTTTTAAAATAAATGTATGGCATATATATTTATTTTGTTCAGCTATGATTTATCCAGTGCAGTATCAGCAGTTGTTTAAGTTCAGAGAACAGGAATAAAAGAGTCCAAATCACAACGGCCCAAGGCCTCAACACTGATGTGTTACACAAGACTCAGTTTCTGTATTGGTTTTATAGCAGAGGCCACCGCTTCATAACATCATGAAAATATAAAAACCCCTTTATGAAATGAAACATGAAAATATAAAAAAAGACTAAATTCATCACAAGATTAGATGCATCAGAATCCGAGTGGCTCACCACCTCTCCGAACAACATCCTGTGGGGAAACCCTGTATGAAGTGTTGTTTGTAAGAGCAACATAACTGCAAAAATAAAGAGACAGGAAATCAATGTTTCCATGTATCACACCGTGTGTTCACTCTGTTTATCTGTTTGCTTTTAAGCTTCACCCAGTTACAGTCCACAGTTTTATACTGCAGAGACATTTAACGTCAGACAACCTTGGCTTCTACTTGAATGAAAAAATTGTTTTGTAGAAATATGTTTATAATTCAGACGATTTCGTCTGAAAATACATTTCACATTTTTCTCAAATGTGAAGAATTAATCGTTCAGTCGAAACAAAGTTCCTCAGAGTCCAAGGAGACGTCTGTAAACGT